>NC_037685.1:8490276-8582433 GCF_003255815.1 Theropithecus gelada | reverse complement strand
TTTTTTTTTTTTTTTTTTTTTTTTTTGGCAGAATCCGTCTCTGTCACCCAGGGTGGAGTGCAGTGGTGTGATCTCACTGCAACCTCCACCTCCTAGATTCAGATAATTCTACTGCCTCAGCCTCCAGACTAGCTGGTATTACAGGCACCCCCCACCACACTTGGCTAATTCTTGTATTTTTAGTAGCAATGGGGCTTCACCATGTTGGCCAGGTTGGTCTTGAACTTCTAAACCTCAAGTGATCTGTCCCGCTCAGCCTCCCAAAGTGCCAGGATTACAGGCTTCAGCCATGGTGCTCGGTTAAGATCCAAGGCTTTTATGGATGACTAGTCACAAGGACACATTCTGCTACACAACTATTTAGACTATTACAAAGTAGCAAATTTTCCTCTAGATCAGCTTTTATTTTGTTTTTTTAATGAAGATTTAGTATCTTTGGGGAAAATTTTACATTATACCTAAATATCACTTTAATATTGACTCTTTATATTTAATATCACTACATATATATATTTTGTATTAAATATATTCTGAACTTCTTGAATTTTTACTAATAATTTCTAGGTTGTTTTTCATACATGTTCTGTTAATCATTTATAACTAGTTCCTCCAGAAGTCTTTGTATGACATTACCCTTGCTATTTGGGTTGCTATGTACCCAGGTTTATTACTTTGCTACCTTAATACAGAATAACTATTCTATTTCACAATTGTTGACAAATATATTCTAAAGATCTGTTTAAGAAACAATTAGAATTAAGCTGTAACAGCCCTAGGTGAATTACCACCGGGACTAAGACTGAAAATCGCTAATCTTCTTTGTTCATTTTTTCATTCAATACGTATGTATTGGTCAACTACTGTGTGACCATTGCTGTTCTAAACCCTGGGAATAGAAAATCGAGAAGTCCTCATTAATTTGCTGTGTATTTGATTATGCAATACAAGTGATATTTCTGTGCAAGCAGCAGTTATGTTATCTCTTGCATCAACTTTTGGAGTATTATGTTCTTTTGATTACTTGATCCTTAACAATGGAAAAAAAAATGAGTGTTAATACACATCTGAAGGACAGAAAGTTTTTTCAGCAAAGTTAATTCTTGACTGAACATTAGACTTTGTTTTCAGATGAAAGTAATGTATCAGGTTAAACCATTAATTTAAAATGATACAATTACCTTTTTAACCAGTTCTTATGATCTATTTCCCTCTGGGAAGGAGAGCATGGGGTTGCTGCCTTTTCTGCTTGGAATACTACTCTTTATAACACAATGCATTCTTGCTCAATTTTTAAGACTCATGTCAGTATCAAATGTTTCATGTAGTGAATGGATACCGTTCACCATCCTCAGAGAAGTAACCGTCTCTCTCTTGTGCTATTACTGTACCATATATTCACTTTTAAAATACACCAGACATATCACATTTTTCAAAATCTGTGTCTTTTTTGATAGGTTAGGAACAGCTAGAATAGTTATAGTTAATGATGTACCCATTTTTATTTCTCTGAAGCACAAGGTATAGTATCTAACATTTTTGCTCATACACTAAGATTGTGTTTTATTCTAAATTAATGAGTGAGTGAGTGCCATAAAAATGTTCAAATATTTTCTAGCAGTTTTCTTACCTCTCTGGCCTTCATTGATATAATCTTGCTTAATATGTTTTATTTCTCTTTTTAAATTTTTTTTGAATGTTTGTTTCAGTAATCTATTGAAACTTAATTCTATAATGGAAAATACTTGAGGGTTTTTTGTTTGTTTTAGTTTTTTTGTTTGTTTTTGTATAGAAAGCAGAATCTTAGCAATGTGTTGAGATCGTATCATCCTTCCACTGACTAAAGCATTATTTTTATTACAAGGAACTAGAATGGAATAAATGTGTCCTACAGAGGCTGGAATAAAATGCTTTAAATGTCTAAGCATTTCTACCTTAAATATCTAAGGTCTTCATAAGTAAAGGATATCAAAAATAGGATGAGAGGTATTAAATTAAGGACCCCAGCTAGCAAATTTTTCTGTAACTTGGCCTCTTAAAATAAGTGAGATAACATATGTTTACTGTTATGCATAAGCTGTACTTTTTAAAATCAACTTTTTAGATGCTTTACATCATTCACTGGATAATGGGTATTGTTATATCTTTTAGTAAATATTTTCTTCAGAAAGGTCCTTTTCAGTTCTAGTGATGGGTTTTTATGCATGCTTGATTCTTTGTGCACTATGAATAGAGTGATGTGAGCATGGAGTAAGAGGTTTCCAATGAAAAAAAGACATTCAGGAACTATGGCAAGTTCGTGTGGAACAGAGGCCCTTCCTACTAAAAGCTTCATCTTCCAGGGTGAACCTGAACTTTCCGGTGTTTTCACAATTCAAGAATGCAAAAGCTCTTCAAATTCGGGTCTATAACCCCACCTTTCCCAGAATATTTAAAAATGGAGTGTCCACAATGTGCAGGGTTATACTTAGTGATGAGTGTCATCAGTACTTCAAGAAAAGTTGTCAGAACAGATGATTTGCTCAACAAGGATTGTACATACATTAGTGAGTGGATTGAGAGTCAGAAATGACAACCTTGTTTTGTTATCATAAATGATTATTAACAGATTGGTTAAGTAGAACTCACCATGACAGGCAATAAGGCCAAATGCAGAAATGTTACACAAAGGTTATTGTACAATAATATGAAAGTTTGTAAATGACACTAATAGATCCAGCTGACATTTTCAAAAGATTGGTATTTTTCATAGATATTATAAAAATATAATAATGATAGGTTTCATATTTTACTAAGTATATTTTCTGTTAAACTAACAAATTTTTGTGCATGTTTAAATTTAATTTTTATATTAATGTTGGATGTAGGCTTAGAATCCAAAGAAAACAGATCCTGTTTCCTTGATACCTAGATTATACTGCCCTTAAAGCTCTCTTTTTACTATTTACTCTTTAGGGGTTTTGTTTTGTAAGAGACCTTATTATAGTGGCTCAAGCAAATACAGATTTATTGAACTTATGAAAAAATAAGTCTACAGGTGAATACCCTAAGACTGGAATTCTGCCTCAATAATGACATCAAGGAGCTGGTCTCCTTCTACCTTTTGATACTTTTTTCTTAACAATGACTATTAAACTGTTATTTATCACCAGAATTCCAGGAAAAAAGAAGGAGGAGCCATGGAGTTGTCCCCAGTTGACCTCTGCTTTCCTTTCTTGAATCAGATGTGTCCCATGGACACTCTTCGGTTCAAAGAAGTTTTTTAAAAAGTACAAGATTTTTAAAGTTTTCTTGTTTCTCTTTAAAGGCAGGGTAAAAAAAGCCATATGATGCTGAGTAAGCTAATTATAGTATCTGTCACACTTTCTTCTGTAACACCAATATATTGTTACTACCTCCAAGTTTCTGGATGACTTTTATTTTCTACAATGACTGATTTCTCTGGATTAAACTTATAAATGAACATTGAAATAAATGATAAGAAAATTGGGTACATTTTAGGAAAGAAATCTACCAATGGTAGGCTTTGCATTGGTTGGGAAACCCATTTATGGCTTATGCACCATCTGCTCTGAAGGGAAGAAAAAATATTAATGGCTGTGAAGAAGACATAAAGAATATCATAATTCATTCTGCCTCTTCCCTATGAAGTTGGCTTCTCCTAACACAGCTCCAACCTTTGCTGACTATAATCTAAGTCAGCCAGAGCATTTCTTTTTGTTTTCCCCTCAAGGTGAATCCTTATTTGTTTGCATCTATTAATGAGATAAAATGAGTGTGTAATATGACTGGGGATAGAGGAAAATGGACAGTGTCAATTTTGTGCTGTCATGTACAGTAGGTATTTGTCAAGAAGCATTCTATGTGGAAGATGGAGTCAACATGATAATCATGAGTGATAAATGCTACACACACACACACACACACACACACACACACAATCATCCTTAAGCATTACCACACCCAGATAACCTAGCAGAAAAAATGACCCTGGTTTCTGTGAATCTGCATTAGATGAATGCCTTCCAGGGCCAGAAAATTTGTTAGGGAGTGTGTGTGTTGCACTCCAGAACAATTCCAGTAATGAGTGGAACATATGTGTAGCTAAAAGCCAATCATACATCTTCCTTTAGGCTAGACACTGGCCTGGAAGTGTGGCTTTCCAAATAAAGTTATATAAAAAAAGAACTGTATGGTTTGTACACATCATAGTTCTAATCTAGAGCTAAAAATCCAGAGTACATTAAAGTCTACACAGCAAGGAGGTAGTGAAAAGTAACTTTTAAAAAATTGTTGTGATAGATAAATCAAGTTTTAGGTTTTAAGTCCACGCAGAATATCTATAAAAAGAGAATCAAATTACTTTCTTTATTATCTCTAAGCATCATACGATAGAGCAAGAAGAAACACATCATCTCTCCACCCACAGATATATTAAGAAAGTGTGATATCCTCAATATTCCGTCATTCAACTGGGTTGGGGATACTTACAAATCATTTGTTTATGAAAGTCATAAATTTGTCATAAGGTGACAGCCAAGAGATCACGTATGGCCCACACATTCATTTTGTTTGATCTACCAAATGTAAAAAATTGCACCAACATTTTTATTTCAAAAAACAGCAAATAAAAATCCACATTTATAATTTCTCAGTAGCTCTAGCGGCATTAATTTCACATTCTGCTTGGCAGCACTCACTGGCATTGTGCAGTTCCTGCCTCCTGTAGACTGGCATGTGCTTTATCACACAGGTTGCTTCAGTTATTTATTTAACCTGTCTGGACCCTGCAGAAGCAGACCTGAATATTAAAAATAAGATAGTCTAATGTGAGATTGGAATATCCCGAAACTACACATGGAGGGGATGGTTGGATGAGTGGGATTATTTTTCAGGATGTTCAGTACAATGGAGTATAATATTAATGAAATCAGGTTATGAGTCAACAAGGACACAAAATTCTGCTCAGTGGAACTGGAGTACAATATTTGGTTTGTTTCATTGGTTCTCCCTCTCTCTCTCTATACACATACATACCTACGTACATATATATATATATATTTATATACACACATATATAAAATATATAGAAAGCTCAAGATATAAATATATAAAGATATCTATATAAACAAAGATATATATACACACACACACACACACACACACATACACACTGAGGGGATAGGGGGAGAGAGAGAGAGAGGAGAGAGAGAGAACAAATAAACCAAACATACTATATTATATATTACATATAGTATATAGTACAGTATATACATACTATGTAGTATATATAAATGAAATTCATATATAGAGATGTTACATATTATATATGTATACGTAGAGATATTAAATATATTATCTATATAGAGAGAATATATATATTCTTCCATGTAAATGCATTTTAGTAGTGCATATATCACTATAAAAAGCCCTTAGTCCTTTATTGCAGTATCTACTATGAGCAATAATTGAATCAGTACATGTGTTGGGCTTTTTAAATTTATTATTTATTTATTTATTTATTTTGAAACGGAGTTTCGCTCTTGTTACCCAGGCTGGAATGCAGTGGTGCGATCTTGGCTTACTGCAACCTCTGCCTTCCAGTTTCAAGTGATGCTCCTGCCTCAGCCTGCCGAGTAGCTGGGATTACAGGCGCCAACCACCAAGCCCAGATAATTGTTGTATTTTTAGTAGAGACGGGATCTTGAACTCCTGGCCTCGTGATCTTCTCACCTTGGACTCCAAAAGTGCTGGCATTACAGGTGTGAGACACCACACCCGGCCTTGATGGATAATTTTAAGCGTCAACTTGACTAGGCCATAGTACCCAATCTGATTAAAAAAAAAAAAAAAAAAAAAACCTCTAAAAGTCTTCTTATGCCACATTCCAGTTAACAATCCTCATACCACATCTCCTCTGATTTCTACCACTTTAGACTTGTTCGTGTTTTTCAACTGACTGAATGGAATCCCTCAATATGTATTATTTTGTGTTTGGCTCCTTTCACTTAGCATCATATTTTTGAGACTCCTGTCATTTGTTGCTTATATCAGTAGTTAATTAGTTTAATTGCTGAAAATTTTCTAACATACAAAATGCCACAATATATCTACCCATTCTCTCCAAATATTTTTGTGGTTTTCTTTTTTCAGTATTAGTAACTTTAGTCATACTTTTAAATCTGAAATTATATTGTTTGGCTTTAATTTGAGTTTCCCTGATGTCAAGTGATGTTAAATTGCCAAACAGCAGTAAATAATTGATTTTAAACTTTGTCAATGTTGAGTAAATTTGAATTTTGCTCTTACAATTAGAGCAAATTCTTAACCTTGAATATTAGAATTTTTTGTCATTAGGTGAATTATTGTTTCTATGCCTCACTTTTGCTCTTCAAGTATATCCATTTGGTGTACCACTGGAAAGCCTGAGATATTTAGAAACATTCTCTAATTGGTGAGATTTAAACTATACAATGTGTCCATCCTGTAATAGGTAAGAAGTTGACATCTTGGCCTAGCTTTTTGTCTTTGTTGACTATAATTTAATTTTTATTCTTACAGCTTTATATAGATAGATATATTTCTGTATTGGGGTCTCCAAAGTAACCACCAGGCTCACTGAATCCCAAGGACTCAGATAACTTATAAAGCCTCTTATACTGACTACAGCAAAAGGATCCAGATTAAAACAGCAAAAGGAAGAGTCACTTGGGAAGAAATCTAGGAGAACCAGGCATATTCTTTCAGATGTCACCCAACGGAGTTGCACAGATGTGCTTAATTTTCCCAGCAATATGTGTGGCAATATGTTAGTAGTGCTGCCACCTAGGGAGCTCACTCGAGTCTTGCGGTCCCGGGTATTTTTGTGAGTCATTAGTGCAGGCATGCAGTAATGGGTCACTGAACCCAGTTACTCAGATTCCAGTGCCCCGTCTCTACAAGCAGAAACAAAAACAAACAGGCGTTCACCATAAATCATACTGTTAACATAAATCATCTGATTAAGTTGGTACAGTGTGGCCCATAGACTCAGAAATGGAAAAACATTCTCATCAAGCAGAATATTCAAGGACTGGAGATCAAGCAAAAGTCGGTCATGCAGAGAATCTTTTTCTTAGGAGTATGCCGGGTTTGAGAAAACCAGACCTGCTTATCACACTCTTTCCTCCATAATTTTAGATTCCATAATAATTAACTAGTTGACATGTACACTTCAGCAGTTGTAAATATACTCACGGAGTTGTGTAAGCAACATGACAATCTAATTTTAAAAATCTTCATCATCCCAAAAAGTAACTCCGGCCCATGAGTAGGCATTGACCGTTCCTGCTTCCCACTCACCAAAACAGCTTCCTACTGCTAATCGAATTTCTATCTGTACGGATCTGTAAGGGTCCCTTTGGTATTCTGGAAACTAGTTCTTTATCAGATACATGATTTGCAAATATTTTCTAAATCTGCAGATTCTCTTTCCCTCTTTGGATAGCATCTTCTGATATAATTTTTAAATTTTTGATGAAGCTCAATATGTTTAGTTTTTGCTTCCTCACTTGTACTTTGGTGTCATATTTAAGAAACCATTGCCTAATCTAAGCTCATGAAAATGAATATTTATACTTCCTTCTTTAGATCTTATGTTTAGGCTTATGGTGAACCTAGAGTTAATTTTTGTATATGGAATGACGTTTGGGTCCACACTCTTTTACCAGGTGGATAGTCAGTTGTCCCAGCACCATTTTTTTAAAAAGACTCTTCTTTTACCGTAATTATCTTGTCATCCTTGCCAAAAGTCAATTGGCCTTAACCATGAGAGTATATAGTCTATTTCAATATATTGATCCTCATGCTTATGCCATGTTTTTAGTTAATATTAGTTTAACTGATGAATCATAATTGTTTTAAATTTATGGGGTACAATGTGATGTTTTGATACATGTATACCATTTGAAATAACTAAAGCTAATTAGCATATCACCAATTTTCTTCACTTTTTTTGAGATGATCTATATGAAATCAACTCTCCTCGTTGTTAATTTAAAATATACAATACATTACTATTGACTTGAGTCACTCAGTTCTGCAATAGATCTCAAAATGCATTCCTCCTCTCTGGCTGAAACATTGTACCCTTTGCCTAGAAATCCCTGTTCCCTGTCCTTTACAGTAACATGAATGGAGCTGGAGGTTATTATCCTATGCGAAGTAACACATGTTGTCCTAAGTGACAGAATTCTGTTTTCTTTTTAAGGCTGAATAGTATTCCATTGTATATAATATAGCGTATTTTCTTTGGCCATTCATCCATTGACAGAAACATCAGTGGAGGAGCCATGATAATCTGAAGTGCCTTCAGAGTGATCCTTCCATTGTCCTGATGAATACCATCTGACTTTCTACTATTTATACTAATCTTGATATCAAATGTTGGCTTCTTCACACCCTGGTATTTTCTCCTGCAAATACTTTTTTATTTTTATTTTATTTTTTCCTTTTTTAGATAAAAACCTTTATTTTAAATTCATGGGTACATGTGAAGTTTTCTTATATAGGTAAATTGTGTGTCATGGGACTTTGGTGTACAAGGATAGTACTTGATTTATAGTTTTTCAATCCTCACCCTCCCCCTACACTCCAACCTCATGTAGGCCCCGGGGTCTATTGTTCCTTACTTTGTGTCTATGTGTACTCAATGCTTAGCTCCCACTTATAGGTGATAGTATGTGGTATTTGCTTTTCTCTTCCTGTGTTACTACTCATAGGATAATAACCTCGAGTTCCATTCATGTTGCTGTAAAGGACATGATATTTTTTATGGCTGCATAGTATTTCATTGTGCATATGTACCACATTTTCTTTATCTAGTCTACTGTTGATGGGCATTTAGGTTGATTCCATATCTTTGCTATTGGGAATAGTGAAAATACACATGCATGTGTCTTTATGATAGAATAATTTATATTCCTTTGGGTATATACCCAATAATGGAATTTCCAGGTTGGATGATAGTTCTGTTTTAAGTTCTTTGAGAAATTGCTAAAATGCTTTCCATAATGGCTGAACTAATTTACTAATCCTACCAGCAGTGTATAAGAATTTAATTTTCTCCACAACCTTGCCAGCATTTGTTATTTTTTGACGTTTTAGTAATAACCATTCTGACTCGTGTAAGATGGTATCTCATTGTAGTTGTGATTTGCATTTCTGTTATGATTAGTAATGCTGAGCATTTTTCATATGCTTATTGGCCAAGTGTATGTCTTCTTTTGGTAAGTGTATGTTTGTACACTTTGCCCACTTTTTAATGAGGTTGCTTGATTTTTGCTTTTAAGTTCATTACAGATTCTATGTATTAGAATTTTGTCAGATGCATATTTTTAAATATTTTCTCCAATTCTGTAGATTGTTTACTCAGTTGATATTTTAATTTGCTATGAAGTAGCCCTCTAATTTAACTAGGTGTTATTTGTCAACTTTTGCTTTTGGTGTCTTCCTCATGAACATCACCCTGCTCTCTCTAGGTTCAACAGTCACCCTAAGGCTAAAGTCTCCTAGAGGAACGTGGAGAGCCTTGGAGGATGAGCAACTCTGACCATGCTCCACTGCAGCTGTTTCCATGCCAGACTCTCTAGGCTGTGTACAATCTGGAGTCTTGCACCTGCCACCTCTTTAAGCAGTTCTCCCTGTCAGCTTAAGTGTCTGTGGGAGTTATAGAGTCTCCTACTGTTAGATTCTGGAAGCCACTCCTTATCTTTTCAACTCACCTCTTCCCCAGGAGTCACTGGAAGCCAGGAAAAAGTCTCCGTGCTCAGCCATCCAATGCAGTGTTCCCAGCTTCCTACCTTCAGCCCAGTGCCTATTTAATCCACTGTTAATTCCTTTCTTCAGAAGATCTGTTCAGAGTATACCAGTCTTCCCAATATCCCAGCCTCTCTGTGGAAGATGTTCTTTCTGTCTGCCTCTAGTTGGACATTGTGAATCAGAACCCACTTTTTTTTAATTCATTACAATCTCACCAGGCTGAGATTTTTCCAAATCTTTAAGTTCTCTTTCCCTTTCTATTATGAATTCTATCTTTAAGTCATTTCTCTCTTTTTTTTTTTCATTTACTAATAAGCTGCCAAGACAAGCCATGAAGTACGCTGAACACTTTGCTAAGAGATTTCTTCTGCTGAATATCCTAGTTCATTCCTCACAAGTTCTGCCTTCCACAAAACAGTAGAACATTTTAAGACACAATTAGACCAAGTTATTTGCTATTTTATAATAAGGATGACATTTTCTTCTGTTTCCAAAACCTTGTTCTTTGTTTTTATCTAAGACCTCATCAGAATTGCCTTTACCATCCATATTTCTACGAGTATTCTATTCATGACCACTTAGATAATTTCTAGCAAGATTTAGTCTCTCTCTACAGCTCTTCTCTTTTTCTGAGCTCTTACCATAATACCCTTAATTTTTCAGACACTACGTAGTACCTAGTTCTAAAGCAGATTCCACAGTTTCAGGTATTTGTTATAGCAGCATTCTACTTCTTGCTACAAATTTCAATCTTAGTTTGTTTCTGCTGCTATAACAAAATAATCCATAAATAATAGAAATGCATCACAGCTCTGGAGGAGTTCAAGGTCAGGTTGTCAGCAAATTTGATGTCTGGTGAATGTTTGCTTTCCACTTCTAATATGTACCTTTTCCATGTGTTGAAATGCTGGCCCACTGGAGTGGAGAAATGGTGTGCCCTCACATGGCTGAAGTGAGAAAGGGATTAACTCTGTTTCTGATGCCCTTTCTTATGAACGCTAATCCCGTTCATGACAGCAAAGCTTTCATAGCCTAATAACCCTCTAATACTATCTTAATACTATCACCATGGGAGTTAAGTTCCAACATACAAATTTTGGAGGGATGCATATGTTTAAACAATAACATAGACCAAGAAATAAATTAAAGAAAACGGTTAATTATAGAACACAAGAAATTGACTGCAGTATAAATAGTCCTCAATTATTTTTAGAGTCACTAAAGATTGAGCGCACCTGAAATAAAATGAATTCCAAATAAAATTATAGCATTAGATTATGATTTGCATAATACCATGCATACTTATAGCATCTTTTGTTTTGCAGAGTAGAAAGAATTTCAACTTTGGTCTATTTCTATATATGGGATAGTAATTAGTGGTGGTATAATCAAATCAGTTTCTTTTTAATAGTTCTTTCCTACATTCATTATAATGAATTACAAAGCAGGAAAGAAAAGTACAACTTTAATTTAGCTCTTGCATACTTAGATATTTTTTAATCAACATAGCCATAGGGTGTCTAATTTTCTCCTTTTGTTATGATTCTTTTCTGTATTCAAAAACAATTGCAATTGATAATGGTTATGATAATAAAGGCTGCATTTATTGAAATGTTACTCTGATCTAAGCTCTAAAGCTATTAGTGTCATATTTTTGTATGCCTAATTTTTTAAATCTCTCTTTCTCTTCCTTATTAATTTATTTCTAAACTCAGACTCTTCCTGCAATCAGAAGAGTGGCTGGTTTATAAATATGCCACAGTTATTAATAATAATATGATTTGTTTTAAGGAAAAAAGTAGCTAGTCTTATAACAGTTGCAAATCAAGGCTTATAAACTGAGGCAGCATGCGATAAAAAATGAACTAATGTTTTGGTGTATGTTATAATATCATTAATGCAGGATGCTCCATGTTGTACTACCAAATCATTTTATATTTTGATTGAAAACATAATGCAGCTAAGTAGTATGACTAAGGATACACAACTAATTAATATAAAAGAAGTACTAGAACTCATAAACAATTCTAGGTTTAGTTGTATTTCCACTAAATATTTAAAATTTTTTTTTGCATTTCTATATGAAATGATGTCTTTGACTGTATCAATATGTAAAATATTTAAAATTGCAAACCTAGAATGATGAGAAACCTCGGTCATTAGAAGCAACCATGGGTAGTTCGCTGCAAATAATACTGTGGGATTTAGGCATATAATAAAATTTTGACCCCACATACACTATTCAATAAATTACATTAGATATTAAATACCTTATTATAAAGTAGGCTTTGTGTTAGATAATTTTGCCTAACTTCGACTAATTTAAGTTTGTTGACCATGTTTAACATAGGTTAAGCTACGTTATGATATTTAATATGAGTTAAGTGTATTAATTTAATATTTGACTTATGATATTTTCAACCTATGGTGGGTTTATTGGGATATAAGCCCATCATAAGTGAGGAGCATCTGTACATATGTGTGTGTATATATGCATATATATGTAGGTGTGAATGTGTGTGTGTGAACATATATATAAACACATACATATAATCATAAATAATTTGAGATTATCTCAAGTATGTAAGGTTAACTTAAACTTAAAAAGAAACTTAAAAAGAAATATTTTATATGAGTCATCACATTAACAAATAAAAGAACACTATGTAATTATTCCAATAGATATGAGAAAAGTATTACAAATGTTTCAGGAAACTAGAGCATAAAGATAACTCAACCTACACAAATATCTATATCAAAAACCTGCAGCCTTTTTAAGGCCAGGCGTGTTTACAAGCTTGTAACCTCACACTTTGGGAGGCCAAAGTGGGCAGATCACTTGAGGCCAGGAGTTTCAGGCCAGCCTGGCCAACATGATGAAGCCCCCATCTCTGCTAAAAATACAAAAAATTAGCAGGGTGTGGTGGCACATGCCTGTAACCTCAGCTACTCAGGAGGCAGAGGCACGAGAATTTCTTGAACCTGGGAGGCAGAAGTTGCAGGAAGCCAAGATTGTGCCACTGCACTCTAGCCTGGACAACAGAGCGAGACTCTGTCTCAGCAAAAACAAAAACAAAACCCTATAGCATTTTAATACTTATTAGAGAATTGCTGTCCTGAATTTACTGTCAAAAGCCCACCGCCAATTACAAACAAAGCACTCCCTTTGGTCAGTGATGGGCAATTTTGCTTTTCCCTCCATAAGTCTTAAAATAATTTCAATAAGAGGACTTTAAACTATTAGAGTAAGGCCTGAGAAGTCCTTACTCTGCCATAAGCTAAAAATTTACTCCCTATTTCATTTATCATCTCTAATGATCTTCAGAATGCCACCTATTATTCCTCTTGGGAGGTTATATAACTTGTATAAATGACATTATAGAAATACCAATAATAAAATATTAATCATATTAATATAGAAATTACATTTATAATCTCATATTAGCAAATTCCCAACTAGGAATACAATCTACAAATAAGGATTATTTGTCTATATATTAAATCTACAAATAAGGATTGTTTGTTTATATATTAAATCTACAGAGTTTATTCTAAAATTTTTGTTTTTCTAATATCTTATTCTTTTAATCTCAGCTAGAGATTCTCATTTACTTATGTGCTATAGTTAAGGATTCATTTGGCCGAAGCAAACTCAACTGTGTTCTAACACAATGGATGTATTAGGCAGGCCTCTCCAGAGGAGAACAAATAGGATGTATATATGTATAGAAAAAAATTGGGGGCATGTTATTGTGAAGGTTGGCAAGTTCAAAATCTGCAAAGTGGGTCAGCTGACTGGAGACCAGGGCAGGTCTGATGCTGCACTTTAAGGCTGAAGCCCATTCAGGCGAAGGTTCAGGGGAAAACCTATGCTGCAATTCAAGTCTAAAAATCATATGCAGGCAGAATTCCATCTTGCTCAAGGTAGTCATTTTTTCATTGTTGTTCTAACAGGCCTTCATCTGATTGGATGAGGTCCACCAATATTAAGTACAATCTACTCTACTCCAAGTCCACCAATGTAAATTTTAGTCCTATCCAAAAATACTCTCGCAGCAACATCCAGAATAATTCATGGAGACATATCTAACCACTGTGACCCAGTTAAGTTGATCCCTAAAATTAAGTATCTCAACTTCACCCCTTGCCAACTTGACACCAATACACATTGAAGTAAACACAATAACAAGGCCATACTTTCACCTAACATGATACAGCTGTACTGAGTCCAACCAAAAATACACTAACCCTTTCCTCAGAAGAAGATAAAAAGTCTCTGGGTAAGGTCTACTCTTCTTGATGTCCTAGAACTTAAATACTATGTTATAAAGTTAGCAATATTTAAATACTGATAGAAAATTAACATAACTAATGCTACATAGTAAATAGATAATAAATAGAAGAACATAAATATAAAAACACATTATAAAAACACATAATCATAGTACAATAAAGTAGTGTATTACTCCATTTTCACACTGCTATAAAGATATACCCAAGACTGGGTTATTTATAAAGCAAAGATGTTTAATTGACTCACAGTTCCGCATTACTGGGGAGGCCTCAGGAAACTTACAATCATGACAGAAGGTGAAGGGGAAGCAAGAACCTTCTTCACATGGAAACAGGAGAGAGAAATGTGTGAGAGCCCAGGAAAAACTATCATTTATAAAACCATCAAATCTTGTGAGGATTCACTCACTATCAAGAGAACAACATGGGGAAAACATTCCCATAAACCAATCACTTCCCACCAGGTTATTCCCTTAACACCTCAGGATTACAATTCAAGATGAGATTTGGGTGGGGACAAAGCTAAAGCATATCAGGGAGAAATGGTCCTGACAATTACAGTCCTGTTTTTATAGCTGGTCACATGGCATCGATGGTGTTTATAACTACTGTCTTCCACTACCCATTCTGTAATCCCCGTGCCTTCAGCAAGCACCTCAGTTGGTTTTGTTTCTTTACCTTGTGGGATAACCTAGTCTGGAGCATGAGTAGTCCTCCCTGAATTGGGTTGTTATAATGTTCCATTCACTGTAATTACAGGACATGGTCATGCTGAGGGACTTCCTAAGGAATCTCTTGTATTCCTGGCATACTCTTCTTGATTTCCATTGTAGCATAGTAGTCCAGTTTCCCTTGGGGAATCTGTATCAATTACTATCTCCAGCACAGTAACTCGCTTCTTTGCCTGTTGATTCCAGAATCATGAAGAGTCCAAAGTTGCTACATGTTAGTCTTATATTCCAGTTCAATGGAATCATTGTTGTGTCTCCTGGTAGAAACATTCTTCTCTTAGGAGCTGAGATTTCTAGGCAAGAAGAGAATAAATTTATGGAGGTAAGAAGCAAAGTTTTCACACTACAGGTATGGTGAGTGCTGTCACTTCCATTTCCATGCTTTCATTTCTGGACCTGTGAATCCTATCAATAGATGCAGGAGGCAGATAAGGGAGGATCCCCAGAGAATCTCCAACCCATCCCACAAGTGTTTATGTCACATGCATTGTGCAGACAAGGGAGCTGGCTCAGGAACTTGTCTGGTTGTGCCCAAAACAGACTGGGGTGCCTGCCTGCACACTGGAAAAGTGGGGTGGAGCCACTGGGAATTCATGCCTTGTGCAGGGAGGAGGAGCCTGGCCTCTTCAGCTCCTCCTCCCTGGACAAGGTGTCCTGGTATTCAATCTGTGAGTGTGAGCGTGTTGGCAAGACTCTCTCTCTCTCTCTTTTTTTTTTTTTTTTTGTTGTTTCACTAAGAACTTTCTTTTAATGAATTTCATTCTCCTCACCTTTCAATGTGTTCACAAGCCTAAATTTTCCTGATTGTGTGACAAAAACCTGGATTTTATCTGAACAAAGGAGCAAAAAATCCCGCATCACTGTGAGAGAAACAACACAATGTATTGGATGCTGACTCAGAGTATATACAGCCTCTTGGGTAACCTTGCCCACTCTGCAAAGTATGGCCATCTAGCTGGCACTGCACCTGAGCTTTCAAAAGGTCATTCTACAGATTTAAATGTTAGTATCATCCCAAAATACCCTCATAGAAACTTCCAGAATAATGTTTGACCCCCATATCCAAGCACTGTGGCCAAACCAAATTGACACATAAATTAACCGTTATTACAATGGATATAATTCATTTGCATCTTAAACTGAACAAGGAGTAATCTTTCCTCAGTTAAGTGATTGTCATGAAGAGGAGAAGGGGTACTATCATCTACCACTGTATATTCTAAGTGGAATTTATATTTCCTTGTCTACTTGCTATACTTAGAAGTTTACTATGATGGATGTAAGCCATCAAGCCTGAAAGCAGTTTACTTCCTGATCCAATATATTTTAAGTTTCATAATTTTGTATGCTATCAAGTTCTGAACTAATTATGCATGCTATCTTGCTAAAACATTGTTTCTCTCTTGTAACAATACACCACACAGTGGCAGCACACTATCGTCAAAGCAAACTTGCATTCTCCATAGTGTCAGTGCATTCTCAACATGCCCCTGAGACATTTCAGTCCTGTGTATCATTGGCTGCTGTTAAAGCTTGTTGCTCTGAAATTTCTTCAACTTATTAAATGACATTAAGTAAAAACTTGTTTTAAGAAAGATGTTTTTGCACAAACCCGTTTTTTTTCAGTTAGAGATTTACTTTCCATTGATATCTGAACTGAAGTAATATTTACATTTATAGAGATAATGCTCACAAACCTTAGGACGGAACAATAATTGTTGCTTCATTTTTCCCCAAACACTCCTTTCTTCAGATTTTTGCATGTTTCTAGACTTTCATAACTTCACTTTATCAATGACATTACCCATGTTTCCTTCTTTTCCAGTGGTGAAAGGGATGATTCAAAATTAAAATTCTGTGTGATCCAAATTACATCACTGAATAGTTACTGATCACATAGTATGTTCAGGTATGCTTTAAGCACCTGGGGTTGCTCAGTGACCAAGATAGATATGGATTTTTGCCCACAGGGGCCCTTCCACTCCATTCAGGTGAGTTCAGCTGAATATTTTAACATTTTAATCTTCTTACTTCATTATTTCCCTTTTCCACTATATCTAAATCTTTTGAGAACTGTGAAAATATAGAGATATTTTCATAAGAAGAAAAGCATTTTTTCCAGCAATGGAATGTCAATTTATAAAGAAGAACAATATCACAGAAAAAAATTGAAATGCAAAAGAATGGTGAACATATAACATTAGCAAAAAGGAAAAAGATGTAATACAAAAATCATCCATATAAAGTTTTTGAAATGATAATAACAACATATTGTAAATAACACATATTTTGAAGGAATAAAAATTTTAGAACTGAAGCATTGGAAAAATATTAGTAAGTCAGCAAGGGACCAATTTTTGTTACATTCCCTAAAATATTTGCATTTGGAAAGTAAAAGACTAAATTAATATTAAACCCTAAAGTCATAATAGTAGAATATCAAGGGTAATTATTAAAAGAAGAAACTAGAAGAAGAAAATGGGGAATTTAGAAGCTATAGAAAAAGAATAAAATATAAAGTATCAATCAAAAGAAAAACACTTTTACAAGCATAATATGCTGGGGACAGTGGCTCATATCTGTAACTCCAGTACTTTGGGAAGTCAAGGGTATGAGAATCACTTGAGCCCAGTAGTTTCATATTAGCCTGGGCAAGATGGGGAGACTCCATCTGTAGGAAAAAAAAAATAGTTAGGCATTGTGACACATGCCTGTAGTCCCAGCAACTCAAGAGGCTGAGGTCAGAGGATCCTTTGAGCCCCGGAGTTTGAGGCTCCAGTGTGCCATGATTGGGCCACTGGTCTCCAGGCTAGGTGACAGAGCGAGACCCCATCTCTAAAATAATTTAAAATAAACTTTTAAAAAATAATAAAAATGAGACAAATAGAACAAAATTAGATGTAATAAAAATAAATTAAAATCACAGCTATCAAAATAAATGTAATTTGATTAAATTGTTAGTTCAAGTAAAGATTTTTCAGATTGGATTAAAGACCCAGCTGTAAACGGACACATCTGTGAGTGAGACTGAAAATAAAAGCGTGGAAAAAAAGTCATAGCAACAAACCAATAATCTAAAGCAAGATGGAGTAGCTATAAAAATATAAAACAGTGGGTGAGAAAATGAGAATGCATAATTATAAAATATGTCACTATATAATATTATAAAATAAACTGTTGTGAAAATATAATTTAAAAAAAAATTTGTTTCACCCCAGAAATCTTCTCTACAAACATAGTAAACAAAGAAAACACATTTATTATTGAATAAGCATTAAGCCATAAGCTGGTGCCCACCAGAGACGATCCACTAAGATATCACAAAGACCGAATGAAATATCTTTTTTATATAGCCAAGTGGATACATTACATCCATATGGTCAAGATAAACTATGACTAATCCTCTAGCAGGAAGACTTGACAGCACCATTTGTTATACTTCATTCATTTCAACATTACCTGATAATTGGGTGACCATCTGTGTTATCTAATTGGCCTGATTCAAAGGAAAAACAAAGTCGCCATGTCTTTATGATAAGAGGCAGTTTTGTGACTTAGAGCAAGGCATGCACAACAGTTAAGCTCCCACCCTCTCACAGAATGGGAGTTAGGGGTATTATTTATTTTCCTGGATGTATACATTTCAAAAACAGGGCTTCCAGGTCGTTGAGAAAAGCATTTCTGGCTAATAAAGCTAACAAAGTCTTTCTTTTCTAAGGTATTAATATACATTTAAAAGAGAAGAGAAAGTAGTAGAATTACAAGTTTTCTAAATTTGTAATTCTAAAATGACAAAAAACATCTAAAGAAGGAAGGAAAATCTTTTTAAAAAAAATTTCTTCTAAGAAAAAGAAAAATGGGATACATGTGCAGAACGAGCAGGTATGTTACATAGGTGTACGTGTGCCATGGTGGTTTGCTGCATCTATTGACTTGTCTTTTAAGTTCTCTCCTCTCACGCCCACCCCTGCAGCAGGCCCTGGTGTATGTTGTTTCCCTCTCTGTGTCCATGTGTTCTCAATGTTCAACTTCCACTTACGAGTGAGAACAGGCAGTGTTTGGTTTTCTATTCCTGTGTTAGTTTACTGAAGATGATGGCTTCCAGTTTCATCCATGTCCCTGCAAAGCACATGATCTCATTCCTTTTTTATGGCTGCATAGTATTCCATGGTGTATATGTACCACATTTTCTTTATCCAGTCGGTGATTGATGGGTATTTTGGTTGGTTCCATGTCTTTGCTATTGTACGTAGTGCTGCAATAAACATACATATGCATGTGTCTTTGTAGTAGAATGATTTCTATTCCTTTGGGTATATGTATATCCAGTAATGGGAATATCCAGTAATGGGATTGCTGGGTCAAATGGTATTTGTGGTTCCAGATCCTTGAGGAGTTGCCATACTCTCTTCCACAATGGTTGAATTAATTTATATTCCCACCAACAGTGTAAAAGCATTTGTATTTCTCCACAGTCTCTCTGGTATCTATTGTTTCCAGACTTTTTAATAATCACTATTCTGAGTGGTGTGAGATAGTATCTCATTGTGGTTTTGATTTGCATTTCTTTGATAATCAGTAATGTTGAGCTTTTTTTCTTTTTTTTTTTTTTTTTTTTGAGGCAGAGTCTCACTCTCTTGCCCAGGCTGGAGTGCAGTGGCCAGATCTCAGCTCACTGCAAGCTCCGCCTCCCGGGTTTACGCCATTCTCTTGCCTCAGCCTCCCGAGTAGCTGGGACTACAGGCGCCCGCCACCTCGCCCGGCTGTTTTTTTGTATTTTTTTAGTAGAGACGGGGTTTCACCGTGTTAGCCAGGATGGTCTCGATCTCCTGACCTCGTGATCCGCCCGTCTCGGCCTCCCAAAGTGCTGGGATTACAGGCTTGAGCCACCGCGCCCGGCGAGCTTTTTTTCATATGTTTGTTGGCTGTGTAAGTGTCTTCTTTTGAGAAGTGTCTGTTCATATCTTTTGTTCACTTTTTGATTTTTTTTTTTTTGGAAATATAGTCTAAGATCCAGGATTTACAAGGAAAATCTTTCTTTTTTTTTTTCAGTTTTCATCAAAGAGAACTAAATCTCCTTTTTTTAATTTTATAAGATTTTGTCCTTACAAAATGCACCAGAACAACACAAAAATATATAAGCAACTTGTATGCATATAATAAAATAACCTCAAAATATGTAAAGCAACAATGAAGAAAATGATGGACATATCTGACAATGCTACATGATATTAGAAAATTTCCATACACTTATTTTTAATATTGATAGGTAAAGCAAGTAAAAATAAAGATATTATTATGTTAGTCTGCTCTGGCATTGCTATAGAGAAATACCTGAAACTGGGTAATTAAGGAATAAAAGTTTATTTTGGCTCACAGTTCTTCAGGCTGTACAGAAAATGTGGTGCCTCTGGCAACGACCCCAGGAAGCTTACAATAATGGCGGAAGGCTAAGGTCAACCAGCATGCTATATGGTGAGACACAGAGCAAAAGAGGGAGCGGAGAGGTCCCAGACTCTGAAACAACCAAATCTCATGTATAAGGAGTGAGAACTCACTTATCACCAAGGGATTGGTGCTAAGCCAATCATGAGGGATCCGCCTTCCATGATTCAGTCACCTCCCACCAGGCCCCAGTTCCAACACTGGGAATCACATTTCAACAAGAGATTTGGGAGGGAATAAATATGCAAAGCATTTTAAATAGTAATTAAAATATAGAGATTTTAACATTACAGGGTTTTGGTTAATATTAACTCAGAGAAGTTTGTTCCAGCATTAATAGACTAATTTTGCCCCCAGGTTTTGATATGCAGAATGAGAAAAACATTGTAAGAGCCCTGTTAGCAGAAAATAATGGCCAATTGTAAGATTCCATTTAGTTTTGTACAGTTGGTTCTGACTAAAGACAAAATAATTATGATTAAATAAGTATTAGAATGTGAAAAAAATCTACCTATGTTAGTCTGATAAGGTTGCCATAACCAAATACAATAGGCTGGGTGCTTTAAACAATAGCAATTTATTTTCTTACAGTGGTGGGTACTAAAAATCCCAGGTTAAGGTATGGCAGGGTAGGTTTCTTGGGAAGATTCTCCGGGCTTGCAGGTGATTGCTTTCTTACCATGTCCTCACATGGCTTTTCCTCTGTGCTTGCCTATATATATATATATATATAGAGAGAGAGAGAGAGAGAGAGAGAGAGCCTGAAACTAAGAGCAAGCTCTCTGATGCCTTTTCTTAGAAGGATACTAATCCTATCAGATCAGGGCCCAACCTTTATGATTGAATTGAGCCTTAATTAGCTTCTTATTTTATTTTCTAATACAGTCACGTTTTGGGGGTTAGGACTTCAACATGTGAATTTGGGGGTGGTAGGTAAGACACAAACATTCAGTCCATAAATCTACCTGTCATTATCTGCATAGTATTAAAATTGCCACACAAAAAATAGAAAATTATTTATAGATACTTTATTATGGATACTAGGAAAGTTTAACAAAGTTGCCGGATAAAGTATCAATAAACAAACATTTTATTTTATGCCCAATTAGCAAAAGAAAAGTTAACAAGAAATATGAGTTCCAGTGATACCAAAATATATGTGGTTTTTAGAAATAAATCTAATAAAAGCAGAAGATTCTAATAATTGAAATGATATAAATATATTCAAAATATCATTCCAACCAAAATTGTAAAGTGATTTTTCAAGGAACTTAATAAGATGATGCTACATAAAAAATCACAGAGCTCCAGAGGAATTTCAAAATAATTCTTATAAGAAGAAATATGTTAGGGTACTTGTATGGTTGGGTTTCAGTATTTTTTACAAAGCTCCAGTAAAGAAGCTTGTGTAAGTTAGTTTAAAAAAAAGGAAAAAAGAAATTAAAACAGTACACAACTACGGAAACTTGGTATGTTGCAGAAGTTATTTTGAATATTACTAAGAATAGAAAATTTAGATGAATAAAAGTGACTAGGTCAATGGTTAACTTGTAGAAAAATGTAGAATCTGTACTCATTACATCATTCACATTATTTAATTCTAGATATATTTTAAAAAGCAGACATAAATGAAAAAAGGAAAGAAACTAAAGAAAAACTTGACTATAATATTAGAAAAGACTGAAAATCAGACTGTATTAAAATGAAGACTTTTTTTGGCAATAGAGATAAATATAAAAGTGAAAAGTATACATTTCAATACTATATTTAAAGACAATCTATAGAGAAATCCAATTAAACTAGAAACAAATAAATAAACGGTAATAAACCCACCATAAAAATCAGCAAAAATGTAAGTAAAAATTTTAAGAGAAAACAGTAAGTAAAATAAAATAAATGGAAAATATAAGAAAACCAATCCTGGATTTAAACTATTTTTAAAAATCCTCAATCTTTGTAGTAATCATTAAAATAAAAACAATAATATTGTCAGGTTTCACATTAAATGAGTGTAACAAAAGTTGAGAAGTGTGAAAATATAAATTAGTGAGAGAATGGAATGAGAAAACTTTTATGTGTTAGTGGAGGTTAAATTATTGCAAACACTATGAAGAATAATTTGGCATTATTAGATAAATTTCAGTCAAATAATTCCATTCCTAGGAATAAAACCTGCATAAAATCTTCATGACAGTTTGGATTTTTGTCCCCACCCAAATCTTATGTTAAAATGTAATCCCCAGTGTTGGAGGACGGGGCTGGTGGGAGGTGATTAGATTAAGGTGACTAGATGAAGTAGCATATTTCCCGGTTGCTGTTCTCATGATAGTGAGTGAGTTCTCATGAGATCTGATTGTTTAAAAGTGTGTAGCACCCTTCCCACTCTTCAACCTACTCTGGCCATGTAAAACGTTGCCTACTTCCCCTCACCTTTTGCCATGGTTGTAAGTTTCCTGAGGCCTCCTCAGAACCTGTATGCCATGCAGAACCATAAGCCAACTAAACTTCTTTTCTTTATAAATTACCCAGTCCAAAGTAGTTATTTATGGCAATGCAATAATGGGCTAATACAGTCTTTCAGTATTGATAAAGACCAATACTCAAGAATTGTAATATATAAAAGTATTCATAAAAGCAAAAATTTGGAAATGATGTCTATCAACAGGACAAGCATAAATAAATTATAATATATTAACCAAATGGAACTTTATAAAGGTTGAAGAAAAATGAACTTGGTGTTGTAATGATGACATAGATTAATTCTAGAAAGAAATTTAACTTAAAAAAAACAAGTTTTAGGGCCGGGCATGGTGGCTCATGCCTGTAATCCTAGCACTTTGGGAGGCAAAGACGGGCAGATCAATTGACATTGGGAGTTTGAGACCAGCCTGACCAACATGGAGAAACCCCATCTCTACTAAAAATCCAAAAAAATTAGCCGGGTGTGGTGGCACATGCCTACAATTCCAGCTACTCGGGAGGCTGCGGCAGGAGAATTGCTTGAACCTGGGAGGCGGAGGTTGTGGTGAGCCGAGATTGCAACATTGCACTCCAGCTTGGGCAACAAGAGTGAAACTCTATCTCAAAAAAAAAAAAAAAAAAAAGTTTCAAACTGGCACTTTCAGTGTGATGCTACTTTATAAGGCTCTAAAATGTTATAAATATTAAATGTGTTAAGTAGATGTGCATATGTAAGTACATAGTCACACACAGTATAAAATAATTAAAAAAAGCCAGGGAATGACATCTGAAATTCAAGCAGGAAAATGAGATAACGATAGTGCACATAGGTGATTGGGGTTTTGGGGGCAATGTTTTGTTGTCAAGTGTATGGTGAATTTAGGGGTGTTCATTTTATTATCAAGTGTCATGTGTCATGACTTACATGAACCATATATTTGTTCCTTTTGTGGTACATGCTTTACATAACAAACTGCTCTATAACAAAACATTTTAAAAAATGAAAAGGAGTAGAATTTTAAGCAGTCTTATGTTGCTTACCCACGTCTGGCACTAACAATTTTAAGGCCAAAGTATGACATGAAATTGTTTTGTAATTGGTGCCAACGTTAGCCATGTTTATAGTTTTAACTCAATACTGCAGTCCCGACTGAGAAAGAAAATAAATAAGTAAAAATTGTTCAACCCAGCAATGGCTGAAATTCACACACATTGACACTCTATCAGTTTTGAGGTGAGCCTCGCCTTACATTAAAAACTTTTTTTTTTTTTCTGGTCATCAAAATGCTGCCTTATCTAGTCCCCATACCTGCAGTCCCAGCTGTGGCCAAGTGCTGAGGATTGTTGGACACAGAGGTCTGTACAATCTGTTCACACAAGCCGTGAGCCTTGCTTTGCTCCAGCCTGCACCTGCTACAAACTTTCACCTGCCTTCACACACGCCTGCTGTGACAGCTGCATCAAGAGTCTAGCTCTCGGCCGGGCGCGGTGGCTCAAGCCTGTAATCCCAGCACTTTGGGAGGCCGAGACGGGCGGATCACGAGGTCAGGAGATCGAGACCATCCTGGCTAACACGGTGAAACCCCGTCTCTATTAAGAAATACAAAAAACTAGCCGGGCGAGGTGGCGGGCGCCTGTAGTCCCAGCTACTCGGGAGGCTGAGGCCGGAGAATGGCGTGAACCCGGGAGGCGGAGCTTGCAGTGAGCTGAGATCCGGCCACTGCACTCCAGCCTGGGCAACAGAGCGAGACTCCGTCTCAAAAAAAAAAAAAAAAAAAAGAGTCTAGCTCTCGCCATGGGGTATTTTGGTCTGAAAATGCCACTCCTTTTGCCAGTTTCTCAAAGTTTCCTTGCCAAAGCCTAATATTTTAGAGTCTGAAGGTGATAATTTTGCACATACTCCTAAAAATTGAAGTTTTCAAACAATGAGGAAGTATACACAGGATAAGACAGAAAACAAAATATAAACACTATGTTATGTCTGTTATTATGGGATACTACAGCTGTGCCTGATATCAAAATGATCTTTTTAATACTACATTTGCTACCAACCAACACCCTTCAACTCATTAAACGGTATGGGAAGTTTTCCAGCCAGATTTACAGAGGCTTGCCCTCCTCCTTGGACAGGGTTATGAAAGATGCAGAGTAAAAGAAAGTCTTGACCAGGAGCGGTGGCTCATACCTGTTAATCCCAGGACTTTGGAAGGCTGAGGCAAGCAGATCACCTAAGGTCAGGAGTTCAAGACCAGCCTGGCCAACATGGGGAAACCCATCTCTACTAAAAATACAAAAATTAGATAGGCGTGGTGGTGGATGCCTATAATCCTAGCTACTCAGGAGGCTGAGACAGGGAGAATTGCTCGAGCCCAGCAGGCGGAGGTTGCAGTGAGCTGAGATCACTATAGAGAGAGACCCCCGTCTCAAAATAAATAAATATATAAATAAAATACAAAATAATAACGATGAAATAAAAAAGGCTTACAATGATAGTGTAAATCGTTGGAACCATTTGGAAAAAGTACTTGTCATTGTCTATGAACAATCATTCACAGTGCTAAGATCATTTGAGGATATTTGTCATAAAATTTTTTATCATAAAATTATAGACATGCACACTCACACACACACACAAATATATATATACATACTCATCCATACTCACATTCAGCAGCTGTATGGGGAAGATTGACATTGATATTTTCTAAATTAGAGGTTAGTTTTCATATACACTGATTAATTACATATTTTTTACATAAAAGTTATCAAATGTAAAACAATGTCATTTTTTTACTGGGCAGCATGGCATGCATTGTACAGAAGATCTGTACAATCTAAATCGGGATCAGGGTGATTTACTTTCAGTGTGAGCTGAGACTCATGCTCTACATATTAGTTAGTGACTTAAATGTACTCCATGTTTGAGGGCTACAAAAACAAGTAAAGACATAGAAACAGCTTTCAAGAAGCCTATTGAAAAATAGAGGAAAAAGGATGTGAAAGCACATGTAATATGCTTAGGGATACTGTGGTATAAATATGTATAGGCTACACTAGGGACAGAAAAGGTGGTAAGAATTATTTTATTTTATTTTATTTATTTATTAGTTTTTTAAAAAAGGAATCTCTCTCTGTCACCCAGGCTGGAGTGCAGTGGCCCAATCTCGGCTCACTGCAACCTACACCTTCCTGCTTCAAGCAATTCCCCTGCCTCAGCCTCTCGAGTAACTGGGATTACAGGCGCACAGCACCACGCCCAGCTAACTTGTTTGTATTTTAAGTAGAGATGGGGGTTTCACCATATAGGCCAGGCTCGTCTTGAATTCCTGTCCTCAGGCAATCCACCCACCTTGGCCTCCCAAAGTTCTAGGATTACAGTTGTGAGCCACCATGTCCAGCCGGTAAGAACAATTTGTATTTGAACATCTTGGCCCAGGAATGACTTTAAAAATGCAGTATCATTTGAATAGAGTTGCAAACAAAAAGGTGATTTTCCTGGGCCAATTATATAAAATTTAAATAATCAAAAACCCTGAAGCCATATTTTTGGAAAAACAAAAGTGTTTTAACTTAACTAGTCTCCTAAAGGAAAGAATAAACAGAATCACAGCCAGATAATCCACATTTGCTTATTACAAAAGAAAATAGCATGACATAGAAAAGTGGCTTTATTTGAACACCACATTAAAAAGATTTAAAATGTTAAATCTTATATATTAACAACAAATAAAGACAAGGGAAAACACATCCATTTACTTTTTTTTTTTTTTTTTTTTTGAATAGGAAGGCAAATTCAAATGTGGTTATACTGGCGACTTTCACCATGACTGAGGGAAAAAATCTCATAATCTTATACTCTTTTAAATCAGATACCCTTTATTTTATTTTTCAAAGCCGCTTCGAATGTTTATGCAATCTATCTACAAGGGTTGCTCATTTGTAGGAAACACTTTCCTTGATCTTATCCCTATAATATCACCATTGAGGTGGAACTGGCACTCTAATGAAATTACTGTGTTTAACATATCTACCCAGCCCTACATGGTTAACGTTTCATTGTCATGGGAATGAAATAAATATTTAAATATGATTATTTCATGTGTTATCTATTTAGTGAGTTTCGGGATAAAACTGTAAGTTATTTATACTTTAAGTGTGGGTGGAGAAAAAGATGTGATTTCATATATAACAAGACTCTTCATGTAGTATTTAACAACTTCAAATACAACACAGGCATAATACAAAGACCAATAATAGAATCTTAGAGCAGGAAGAATAGTCCTCACAAAGTTAATACATTACTTGGCTCAGCAGTATTTCCTTTGCATCTGCGAGCTTTTGTAATATTTATAAAGCTGGTGGAAGAAGTTTCATTTTCTAGTTCCCATTTGCATCACAGGGTGCATCTTTAAATAAAAGTTATCAATTGGAATGAGGGTTTGGGCTCTGAGAGACATCAGTAGTGAGAAATAAACAGTAGTGAGAAGAAATGTTTACCTAAAGAAATCTAACCAAGTTGCAGTTAAGCATACACACACACACACGCTTTATCGATTATAATGATCTTAAACCACAAATATAGTTGAATTGTGTTAGTTGTTGCTAAAGCAATGCATTACGAAAGCACTGTGATTCATTAATTTATTTTCACATTGCAGATGAAATAAACTCTTCAATGATGTAGATTATTGATGCTACTTCACTGTTTAACATTTTTCAGTAGCTTCCCATTGCTCTTAGAAGTTAATCTCTCTCATTGTGGTGCTTCTCTTTTTTTATTTTTATTTGTATTTTTTATTTTTTTTTATTTTTTTGAGGCGGAGTCTCGCTCTGTCGCCCAGGCTGGAGTGCAGTGGGCAGGTCTCAGCTCACTGCAAGCTCTGCCTCCCGGGTTTATGCCATTCTCCTGCCTCAGCCTCCTGAGTAAGCTGGGACTATAGGCCCCCGCCACCTCGCCCGGCTAGTTTTTTGTATTTTTTTTTTTTTAGTAGAGATGGGGTTTCACTTTGTTAGCCAGGGTGGTCTCGATCTCCTGACCTCGTGATCCGCCCGTCTCGGCCTCCCTAAGTGCTAGGATTACAGGCTTAAGCCACCGCACCCGGTCCTTCTCTTTTTTATTAACGATTTTTTTTTTTTTTGAGGCAGCAACTCCCTCTGTCACCCAGGTTGGATGGCAGTGGTGTGCTCAGAGCTCACTGCAGCCTGCAACTCCTGGTCTCAAGAGATCTTACTTCAGCCTCCCAAGTATCTAGGACTACAATGTATGCCTCCATTAAAAAAAAAAAAAAAAAAAAAATTCAAACTTCTGTAGAGAGGTATCTCCCTATGTTGCCCAGTCTGGTCTTGAACTCCTGGCCGCAAGTGATCCTCCCACCTGGCCTTCTAAAGGACTGGGCTTACAGGGGTAAGCCACTGCACTTGGCTGGAACATTTTATTTCATTTTTAAAAATTTAATTGTATTTCAGTTGGTTTTAGGGGAACAGTGGTGTTTGGTTATATGAGTAAGTCCTTTAGTGGTGATTTCTGAGATTTTGGTGTACCCATCAACCCAAGCAGTGTACACTGTACCCAGTGTGTAGTCTTTTATCCGTCACTCACCTCCCACCCTTTCCCCTGAGTCCTCAAAGTCCATTGTACCATTTTTATGTCTTTGTGTACTCATAGCTTAGCTCCCAATTATAAGTGAGAATATATGATGTGTGTTTTTCCATTCCTGAGTTATTTCACTTAGAATAATGGTTTCCAATACCATCCAGGTTGCTTTAAATGTCATTATTTCATTCACTTTTATGGCTGAGTAGTATTCCATGGTGTGTGTGTGTGTGTGTGTGTGTGTGTGTGTGTGTATGATATACATGTCACATTTTGTTTATCCATTCATTGATTGATGGGCATGTGGACTGGTTCCATAGTCATTCAATTGCAAATTGTGCTTCTATAAACATGCATGGGCAAGTATCTTTTTCATATAATGACTTCTTTTCCTCTGGATAGATACCTAGTAGTGGGATTGCTGGATCACAACATAGATCTACTTTTAGTCATTTACGGACTCTCCACACCGTTAGTGGTTGTACTAGTTTACATCCCCACCAACAGTGTAAAAGTGTTCCCTTTCACCACATTAATGCCAACATCTATTATTTTTTTATTTATTTATTTTTTATGGCCATTCTTGCAGGAGTGAGGCCATAGTTACAAAAACAGCATAGTACTGGTATGAAAATAGTCACATAGACCAATGAAACAGAATTAAGAACCCAGAAATAAAGCCAAATACAGTCAACTGATCTTTAGCAAAGCAAACAAAAACATAAAGTTGGGAAAGGGCACCCTATTTCACAAATGGCACTGGGATAATTGGCAAGCCACATGTAGAAGAATAAAACTGAATCCTCATCTCTCACTTTATACAAAAAATCAATTCAAGATGGATCAAAGACTTAAATCTAAGACCTAAAACCATGAAAATTTTAGAATGGAACATTTTAATTCTTGCTAAGTGTAGTGACCATAGAACTTTCACTTTCTCAAAGATATTTTCCCTGAATTTCTCTAGACTTGGTAATTTTTCCCTACCATTCAATCTCAGAGTATCTCTGTTTCCACTTTTGAAATATTTATCAGTCATAGATACTTGCTTAATAAGTGTCTTCTAATTGAGACTAAACTCCATGCAGAGGTGATGACCACTGTAATCAAATTGCTATTTAATGAATGAATTGTTATCTGAATGATGAGATAAATACTTTTGATACCTTTGATTTTAAATATCATCAAACAAGAGAAATGTGACATGTATGTAACAGCATGCAAAGAAAACAAACAGATACAATAAAGGCCAAGGTGGAACTCCTACTTAGAAAACAAAATTAAATAACTTTTTTTCAAGTATTTACAATTAAGTTGTTGTTAACCTGTCCAAACAGTTTTCATTAATTATCATGCTAATGGAACTTCTTTGAAACAGACTAAATGTACTAACCAGTCTCAGAAGTAGTAGGATGGTCTTCCATACCTAAATATATACTCACAGATATTTCATATAGTTTTCCATGTTTGCCACCTACTTTAGAATGGTAAGACTAGACCAGGCAGAAAACAAGCCAGCCTTTTTCATAATCCATGAAGGCTGTATTTTAAAACACCTGTATTAGCTTTCTATTGCTGCTATAACAAATTGTTACAAACTTCCAGGCGTGGTGACTCACAACTGTAATCCCATCCTACAAGGATGGAGGCCAAAGTGGGAGGGTCACCTGGAGTCAGGAGTTCGAGACCAGCCTGGCCAACATGGTGAAACTCCATCTCTACTAAAAATACAAAAATTAACTGGATTTGGTGGTGCACACCTATAATCTGAGCTACTTGGGAGGCTGCAGCACAAGAATAGCTTAAACTCAAGAGACAGAGGTTGCAATGTGCTGAGACTGTGCCAATGCACTCCAGCCCGGGCGATACAGTGAGACTCTGTCTCCAAAAAAAAAAAAAGAAAAAAAAAATTGATGCAAAACAGTGGCCTAAAGCAATGCCAGTTTATCTTATGGTTCTACGATCTAAAATGGATAGGGAGGACTGTGTTTATTCTGGAGATTCAAATGGGGAGTCTATTTCTCTGCCTTTTTTAGGTTTCAGTGACTTCTGGTTTTCTTTGGTTGGTATAATATATTATTACTATAATATTTATTAAATTATTATTAATTAATCACCTACTATGTGGTTAGATTTTTTCTGTGTGTTTTATATTTTTTAATTTTATTCTGACAATGATACTGTCATATATGTGATTTCCTTATTTTAATGATAAGAAAACTGAAACATACCATGAGATTAAATGTAGGCCTGCTTCAATTTGAAAGCCTTAATCTTCAGTGAAAAGAATTAATCACCAAGATAGCCTAACAGAAAATGGAGGCTATTTACAAAACCACCAAAGTGTACCATTTCTTACCTTCCCTTCTGTAGCAGAAATGACATTATGCATTTACAAATACCTAGATACATAATAACAAAGTTTTAATAGGAAAAATTGTGTTGTAATCAAATATTTTAAATCCACATAATTTGACTTTCATTAGTGATGACAGACATCAGAAGGCCTTTTCATGAATATGATTTGCTATATATGTTTTATTTTTGAAAAAAATGCTTGTTATCATTAATTTAACTGAAAATAATAAAACTTACTAAAGAAAAATTGAGAAAATGCAACATGAAGGACTAGAGAGTTTTCTTTCTTTAATTTGAACCTCATTGGGTTATATTTGATTGGAAAACCATACAGCCTAGAGACAAAATCTTAATCACATACTTCTCTTAGCTGATTATCTTCCCTAAACCATATCAGAAAATTTCCTATCTATCTTGGAGGCTTCTTTGTATAATTTATGTGATTTTTTTTGTTTTGGCCTTATGTCATCTCAAAATCCAACCAGCAATCCAAACAGCTGAAAAAATAACCTCTCTCCAATTCCAATCATCTAACACTCTTGGCTCTTGATTTCTTATAAATTTTAATACAAAATTCAACTATTTGTGAGATTAAAACATTACCTGAATGATTTCTAAACAAAGTACCTAAATTTTTCTCTTTGAAAGTAGAGTTGTTTTAAATTGCTCAGTTAATCTTTTTCTTGTCCAGGAGTTATGTAAATAATATTGAATAACTTGAATTATGTCCCCTACCATCTAACCCACTCACACTGAAAAGCATAACAAACTCAGGCAATGACAAATATTATCCATGAAAGATCCCTTTAAATTCTATAACTGCTTCTGCAAAATCTGTAAGTATGGAGGGTTGACTACATGTGTAGTCAATATATTGTAGAGAGAGGGATCTAGTTTTGTTGTTATTAGAGAAGAAAGTTACAAATAAGAAATGGAGGTGAGGAATAGGTATGAGGAGAGGGTTCATTCTGAACCCTACAGTGTTGGATTCAAGTCCAGAGGTATCGGTATGAACTTATGTTTTATTTTACCCTGTATGTTAATACATATTAGATATAGAAATAAATGTTGGTGTACATACATGGGTTAGCATACATATGTATGTTTCTTAGCTCTATCCACTGAAAGGGCTTAGGGGCAGTGTCACTTCAGTAGCAATGGGCACAGTGGACATGCAGATTCTAGTTGCTAATTTCATCCAAAACAAACAAACAAAAGAATTATGGTTCCCTGGACAAGTAAAGGATTCCCAGCTAGAGAGTATGGGAGATGAGCCTAGAGCATCTGTGCTTACAGAAAAGAAGTATGAAAAAGAACTTGGGGGTCTGGGCATGGTGGCTCACACCTGTAATCCCAACGTTTTGGGAGGTCGAGGAGGGCGAATCATCTGAGGTTAGGAGTTCAAGATCAGTCTGGCCAACATGGTGAAATCACGTCTCTACCAAAAGTAGAAAAATTAGCTGGTGCCTGGTGGTGAGCACCTGTAATCCCAGCTACTCAGGAGGTTAAGGCATGAGAATCTCTTGCACCCGGGAGGCAGAGGTTGCGGTGAGCTGAGGTCACACCACTGCACTCCAGCATGAGCGACAGAGTGAGACTCCTCCTCAAAAGTGAAAGAAGAAGAAAAAAAGAGAAAGAACTTGGGGAACATTGAGAAGACATGGGAGTCAAAGTAAAAAGTGCTCTCAGTGAACAAGGATTGAACAAATTGAGCAAAAAGTAAATAATAATATTTGGATTATATTCAATTAATAAAGTAAATATTGATAAGTTCATACTGATATCAATAAATAACAATAAAAAAGCAAGTGTAGGAGAAGGAATTACTCTTCTTTACAAAAGAATTGTAATTAGTAAATTTAGAAAGAGTGAATGAAATGGAAAACAACATTAGAACACTGAATTAATACTGTAGGCAAGATCTGTTGGATATTTATATTAGTGGGCCAAATTTAAGGAGCGGTGGAATATTTGCAGAATGTAAAAAAATCTCCCCTCAGACAAGTCTTTATTACTTACAAATGGAAAAAAAATAGTAATTTTACAATGAAGAAAACTAGCCACAAAACTTTATTATATATAGAAATGATTAAATACTAACTACATATTAAGAGACATACAATTTACACTTAATAGTGTTTTTAAAAATTATTTCCTTTGTTTAATTAAAATCTGAATGACATTTTTTGTACTCAACTCTTCTCCTGGTAATATTTTTTCTGTGTGAGCATGGAAACACTTGTTTGATCAGAAAAATATTATACACACACACACACACACACACACACACACACATATTGTCATGGTATTCAATATTAACTTATATTCAAATTTATAGAAAATAATTATTATGAAAATACTGGAAAATATGTAAGAAATGAATAGTGGGTAAGAAAATGAAGGTATGGAGTTAACAGAAAAAGAAGGAAAATACAATCATTCCCAAGTATATTTAGGTTAGAGATTGTTCGGAAATTGGAAAACAGTATTTTTTTCTGCCCTAGAAGTGTATCTTATGGTGAGAGATATAAATAATGCAAGGATTAGAGTTAAATGGATGGAATAATTTCCCAGCAGTATTGAGAGAAGTTTGAATGTATGACACTGATGAAAATGTCTGCTTCAGCAAAGAGAAATAATATTCCTATTCACATAGAAGATAAGTAAGAGCCAACAGATGAGGATAGAATGTGGATGGAAAAGGACGTGGTGGTAAAAATCACAGAGGATATAAAAATCGCAGTAAATATCTAGGCTGTAGGTTTTTTGGGGGTAGTAATGAGATTAAAAACTAAGGAAAGTACTTAATAAAATATTTCCATTAAATACAAAGTTTAAGTTTGAAAATAGTTTTTTTTTTTTTTTTTTTTTTAATGGAAAGCTTTGGTTATTAGTTCTCTATTACAGTTTTCTTAATCTAAATGCATGATGTGTAAAAACTATAAATCCTAAGGCAAAAATGCCTGTTTTATAGACAAATTTTTACTGTGTTTTTGACGCAGTTCTTAACGCGTGGTGGGAATACAAGTTTGCATGAAAAACGGAATGAGTCACGCTAGCTGAATTAAGGTGTTAATGCAGATTGAGTAGCAAAAGTTCTAAATAGAAAAATGTCTGTGGCTTAAAGTCTTACTGCCTTTGAAATCATTCTGAAGCTAACCAAAACTTTGACTACTAAAACTTAGAAAGAATAACTTAATTTATTTTTACTAATGGCAAATTATTATGTTTCCCAATTATTGATTCTATTTGTTTTCACTACGATTAAGGCCTTCATTTTCTTGATCACTTTACATTATTTCATTTGTTGACTTATTAGATTTTATATTATATTTTGTATATCATATTAATTATATTAAATCATGTATTTTATATTTTAAAAATGATATCTATTTCTTCCTGTTTTGATAGCCTCTATTCCCAATGAGTCTGGAAAACATACCATTTTTAATGGTTTAATTTTTAAATTTTATAAAGCAACAAATTAACACGAAAAATGGTTTAATGTAGTATGTCTCTTGAAAACCAACATTGTCATAATTTTTTGAATATATTTCCAGAACATAACTTCATATGACTATATTTTATTTACTCTTATTGAACTTAGTTACATGTTTCTTTTTATGACAGGCTAGTTGTACTGAGAATATTTATTTACTATAGAAACATTATTAAATAATACATATTTTGTTCACTGATTTGATAAGCCACTTTTATCTACTAAATCAGACTGCTCATTTGGGTAAATTCAAAAATTCTAGTTATTTCTATTCAGGAGATTCTTTCTTAATACTTACCTTTTTAAAAATGATTGTAGCTTTATAATAAATTCTAGTAACAGTAGGGTTAAACCACTCTCAAAATCGAATTTTATATAATTTTAGTGAAACTGCAAAAAATTTTCCTAATATCTAGTTGTATCCTAGTTGGAATACCGTGAAACACACAGCACCCTAGGACAAGTTAGCATTTTTCCCATAGGGACTTATATTTTCTGCAAATATTTTTAGCATGGTTTTAGGTTTTCTAGTAAAGTTTTTAATTATTTTATGCTTTCTAGTACAGTTTTGAGTTATTCCTCAGGTCGATACAACACATTTCACCTTCTCTACTTTATAGGCTATTTTTTTTTTCTATTTCGAATGTCATATTTTCTTCCTTACAGTTTTAATTGCTTTTACCTGCTGTGTGTAAACATTAACACATATGCAATAATGTGGTAGTTGGTCATCTTACAGAATAATCTTATTGTTTTGACTGGATTTTCAAATTATTCTTTGTAACATTTAAGGTACACAAATTTATTAACTAAAATTATATAGATTCACTAATAATAATACAAATAATATTAACTGAATAATTGTATAGCTGTGTGTCTTTAAGTAAATACTTATCATGCATAAAGTATGAGAACAAAATCTCCAATGGACAGTATATATATTTGGCTGAATTAAAAACTTTGGAGAACATACTTTTAAAAAATCTGTGAGTAAATATATATGGAGTGAATGTGATTAGAGAATTTAATGTTCTTTAAATAAAAGGCATTCATTTCTTATTTGAGTACTTTTTAACTAAGAGTTTGTAGGTAAAATATTTGCATGCATCTACTGACATCTGGTGGAGATTCTGTATATCTAATGTAAACTGAGGAGGAAAAAACATGGAGAAAATTCTATTTAAATTTATATTTAAAAAAAACTTATTTTGCCTTCGTATTCTTGGTAATTCATATATAGAAAAAAATCTAAACAGTTTTGTTGGACTATATATAAACTTATTATAAACTCCATTTCCAGTTTGTAGCATATGTAGAAATATATATAACCCATTGTTTCCTAGTGTCTAAGACTGTGGTTTGCACACTGAAGATGCTTTGTGGTTGTGGCGTTTACATTACATAAATATACATACATTTTTATAGCTGAGATTATTACAACGTCAAAACACCTTTATGTAGAAGAATTGACTGAAAAAAATGGAGATGTTACATACATAGCAGTGTTTTATTAAGTTAGGAAAATCTTGGGAGGTAGGGAGAAATTAGATAACAAGAGTTTCAGATAAATTACAAAATTCTAGAATTAACGGTACCTTTTTAATTTTTCAAGAAATAGGCTATGTGAACAAAACACTTCAAGTTGGAAGCCTAGTTCTGATGAATAAAGATCTCAGGTAGGCCTCAAAGCCCAATAAGTAACTAATACAAACATAATCTATTTAAAATGTTTTGTAACTCTGCTTTGAAACTGTGATTAGCAAGGATTTATTAGTCTGAAGGCTGGATCTTCAGCTCACAAGACAGATTTTAATTATATTTTCTTTTACCAATAATCCACACACTTAAATGCTGAGTGACCTCTCTCCAGCCTACAAAGGAATAACCCTGAGAGGTTAGGCTCCTCCAGACATGAAGTTCCTATAGTCTCCAGGGAGTGACACTATGGACCTTCCAGTTCATCCACACTGTAATATATCTTGATCTTGTGTGTCTGTCACACTGCTTGTTTGTGAGTTCTGAAGAAAAAAATCACAAAATTCAAGTCATAATTCATGCCTGTCTTCAAATATAAAGTGATTTTGTGCCCTGGTCTATTTCTCACATCTGACAAACATACTGAATTTATTAAATTGACCATGTCCAAGATTTATTATAGTCTGAAAAAATAAGAAAATTCAAGACAATTTATTTAAACCTATCTGTACATATGCCTCAATTTTATTCTATCTAGTAGTAGATGTAGAGTCTATGTACTATTTTGTATATTCTTAATTTCTACTTCCCAATTATAAATTCAGATTAATTCCTTAGTCTTTAAAAGTTTAAAAGTACATTTTTTATCCTTCTTGTGAATAGTTTTTGAATATTTTGAACACATTTCTTATCTTTTTTTTTCCATTTCTTTCCCTCTTCCTTTTCATATCTATTTCAGTCTATCTCCAATTTTAGACCCTTTTATTCCATCTATTTCCCCATACTGCTCTAGATGTCAGATATTGAGATTAAGAAAAACGATATTTGATATAGATCATAACTACAACTTTAATATCATTTACTTTAGCACTGGAAAATACCATAAAGGTTATGCAGTTCCACTTTCTTATTTTATACATAGATAAAATGTTTGATGCAAAGGATCAAGTAGTTTTCCAAGGTCATTAGGAAACTGGTTCGCAGAACTAGATTTATCACTGAATTCATTTGTCCAGTGTTCTTTCCCTATTTTCACTCTAATTTCCTAGTTAGTCCACCCTCATAAAGCCATAATCTAACCATTTTTATGCCTCAGAAAATTATTTTCATTCACAATTTAAAGTGAGACTTGTTATCATGAATTCCTATTGGAAGAATGGTAAATGTGAACTTTTTGTTTATTAATTTTATTGATTTTAAAGTTTACTTTCTTTGAATCAACTTGTTTCTAAGTGAGATAGCTCACTTACAAAGTTAGTTCACTTAGGATATAAGATAGCTATTTAAGTGGGGCCTTGCTCTTCTAAATTTTTATTTTTGCAAAATTTCTACTGAATAATACTTCCTTTCTCTGGTTTGCAAATCTGAAAACAGATTAGAGGGTTAAAGTAGTCATAAAGTAGATAGAGTGAAGACAAGATAAATAAACTCTCATAATTCTTAGCTTTCTGTGGCATTGACCATACTATTTCTGAAAGCTTAAACTCTTTCTCCTTCAATCACTAAATTCAGTGGTCCTTGTATTTGAAAATTTTACCTTGAATTTTAATTTACTTTTACCATTTATCTTCTTTTCATTCATTCTATCATCTTTGCACTAAGTGCTTACTATTTGCTATGTGCGAGAACCTGGCAGACCAGAGGTAAAAGCAATAACCCTGTTGGAAAAACAAAAACAAAAACAAAAAAAACCCTTTTCCTTTAAATATTGCACTTACTCAGCTTTCCTAATGGAGAAAACTCTTTCTCACTCTTTTCCATTTTTGAAAGTTCCTAATCTCTCTCTCTCTCTCTCTCCCTCTCTCTGCCTGTGTGTGTGTGTGTGTGTGTGTGTGTGTGTGTGTCCTAAGGCTCTGTTATCCATACTAAAATTTGGTTCCTTACACATTGCTTGTCTGTCCCCATACACTGCCCCTTTGGGTGATTTCATTGACTTTCATTGTTTCAAGTACTAATTATGTGTCTCTTTCTTCCAAATTTATTTGTCCTCTTAGACCTCTCTTTGCAGTCTACGATTCATTAATCAAACCATTTGCTTGCTCTACAAACAGAGGTGACACACAGGAGCTTCAAAAATGTCAAAACTGAACAAATATTCTTCCTCCCAAGGACTATTTTGCTATTTTTTTTTTCTTTCTGCTGGCTGAAATGCATTTGATCTACTAACCCAACCTGAAAGCTAGAAGTCATCTTGGCTTCTCTCTCTCTCTCTCTGTTTTTTTGGTTTTTTTTGTTTTTTCTCTTTATCCCCTCCTGTGATTAGTCATAAATTCCCTTGATTTTACTTACTATTTATTTACAATCAATCCATCACTTCCATTATTATTTTCTTGCTCTTATTCAGATCTCAATACACTCATAACTACAAACCATAATAACTATGTGATTCTCTTGCTTCCTTTTCTTGTTTCCCATCACATCTGCCCTTCTCATACATGTCAGTGACCTATTGAATGCAATTTTAAGTAATTATGGGAATACTTTCCATGGCTCCTCATTTGCATAGGATTAAGTCTCAATCTCCTTAATTACATGCACAGAATAGTCTTTTACAAACCAAAACTTTACACTTTACAGCCAAATAATATTGAATTGCTTTTAGTATCATATATGTATTGTGTGCGTCCCATGTAAACACATAAAATGTCTTCAGCTGAGCATGGTGCCTCACGCCTGTAATCCGAGCACTTTGGGAGGCCGAGGTGGGTGGATCATTTGAGGTCAGGAGTTTGAGAACAGCCTGGCCAACATGGTGAAACCCCATCTCTACTAAAACTACAAAGATTTAGCCAGGCATGGTGGCGTGTGCCTGTAATCCCAGCTATTCGGGAGGCTGAGGCAGGAGAATCGTTTGAACCCAGAAACAGAGGTTACAGTGAGCCAAGATCACACCACTGCACTCCAGCCTTGGTAGCAGAGTGAGACTCTGTCTCAAAAATAAATAAAAATAAAATCGTTAAATTAAATTAAATTAAATTAAATTAAATATCTGCAGGTGTCCTCCTCTCTTCACTTGCCTCACTCCCATTTATAAGTTAAGGCATCTCCCAAGAAGCCTGAATGGATAGTCAATGTTTGGCTGGGGCTACTCTTGTGTAACTTACTAGCGCTATCTGTGTATTACTGGGGATCCTCTTATGTAACTTACTAGTGCTCTCTGTATATTACTCTCTTTAACTATTAATCATGCCTCATAATCAGCAGTTATCTTCATCTGCATGCCCCATAAGCACTTCTAATAGACAGTAAAATCTGTGAAGACAGGGTCGTCCAATACAAAAGCATAGTGCCTTGTACAAGACAGGTTTTCAAATATTTCTTGAATAAAAATTTCAAATAATAACATTACATTATAGGTAATAATTTATTATGTATATATTTTAAACATAAATCTGATCATGTCACATCCCTGCTTGAAACTTTCCACAGGCTTTGTATTATACTTGTGTGCCTTAAAGTTCTCCTTTTTAAACTTTCAAAATTAAAAACATTTAAGAGCTTTACTTTTCCTATATCTGGAATATTCTTTTCCTAGATCTTCGATGGCTTAGTTCTTCACCTCCTTTGACCTTTGTCCAAATTTTACTTTATCAGAGAAATCGTTACCCACCTGGGTCACATTTAAATTTTTCATACCTTAATACAGCCTGAGATATATTAATTTATTTATTTATGCATCCCCCTGAGTTTGCTAGACTACAAGTTCCATAAAAACTAGAGTTTTATGTAATTTGTCCACTGTTACATTCACAGCACCAAGATTATTATACATTTATAATGTTAATGTACAAAAAAAAGATTCATCATTGCCTAGTTTATCTATGAGTTGCAATATATATATATATTATTTCGGAAAATGTTTAGAGAAGATACCTTAACCCAATGAATTCACCTTAATGATGGCACAGGCATACCTCAGAGACAATGAGAGTTCAGTTCCAGACTTCTGCAATAATGTAAAAATCACAATAAAGTTAGTCACACAAATTTTTTTGATTTCCCAGTGCAAATAAGTTATGTTTACACTATACTGTAGTCTGTATGTGTGATAGCATTATGTCCAAAAAAATTATATAAATACATTGATTTACAAATACTTTATTGCTACAAATACTAAAAATCATCTGAGCCCTATGTGAGTCATCTTTCTGCTGATGGAAGGTCTTTCCTTGATGTTGATGGCCGTTAACTGATCACGGTGTTCGTTGCTGAAGGTTGGGGTGGCTGTTGCACAGTTTTAAAATAACACAATAACGAAGTTTGCCACGTTGATTGACTCTTTTTTTCATGATATATTTCTCCATAGCATGTGACACTATTTGATGGTATTTTACCCATAGTACAACGTTCAAAATAGGAATAAATCCTCTCAAACCCTGCAGATTCTTTATCAAGGATTTTTGTGTAATAGTCTATATCCTTTGTTGTCATTTCAAAAATGTTAACAGCATCTTGACCAGGAATAGATTTCATCTCAAGAAGCAATTTTATTTTCTCATCCATAAAAAGCAACTTCTCATTTTTAAAAGTTTTATTATGAGATTGCAGGAATTCAGCCACATCTTCAGGCTCTACTTATAGTTGTAGTTTTCTTGCTATTTCGACTCAATCTGCAGTTGCTTCCTCAATTGAAGTCTTAAACCCCTCAAAGTCATCCAGGAAGGTTGAAATCAACATCTTCTAAACTCCTGTTAATACTGATATTTTGATCTCCTCCCATGAATCACGAAAGTTCTTGTTGCAACTTTTCCAGAAGGTTTTCCATTTACCTTGCCAAGATCCATCAGAGGAATTTCTATCAATGGCTTTTATAGCCTTTCAAAATATATTTATTAAATAATAATGCTTGAAAGTCAAAATTACTTTTTGATTCATGGGCTGAAGAATGGATATTGTGTTACCAGGCATGAAAGCAGCATTAATCTTATTGTACATCTCCATCAGAGTTCTTGGAGGACAAGGTACATTACCATTGAGCAGTAACTTTTTTTTTTTTTTTTAGTAGATCTCAACAGTGGGTTTAAAATATTTGGTAAACTATGCTGTAAACACATGTGCTGCACCCAGGATTTATTGTTCTATTTATAGAGCACAGGTAGAGTGGAGTTAGCATACTGCTTATGGGCTCTAGGGACTTTGGAATGGTTGGTGATCATTGGCTTCAACTTAAAGTTAACGTCTGCCTTAGCCCCTAACAAGAAAGTCAGTCTCTCCTTTGAAGCTTTGAAGTCAGGCACTGACTTGTCTCTCCAGATATGAAAATCTTAAAAGGTATCTTCCTTCAATAGAAGGATGTTTTCTCTACATTGAAAATTTGTTCTTTAATGTAGCTATCATTGTGAATTATCTTAGCTAGATCTTCTGGCTAACGTGCTGTAGCTTTTCCATCAGCACTTGCTGTTTCACCTTCTACTTATAGAGATGGTTTATTTCCTTAAACCTCATGAACCTATTCTAGCTTTAAACTTCTCTTCTGCAGCTGTACCAGCTCTCTCAGCTTTCACATAATTGAAGAGAGCTGGGGCCTTGTTCTGCAGTCAGCTTTGGCTTAAGGGAATGTTGTTGCTGGTTTGAGCTTCCATGCAGACCACTAAAGCTTTTACCATATTAGCAATAAGGCTGTTTTGCTTTCTTGTCATTTATTTATTCACTGGAGTAACACTATTAATTTCCTCCATCAACTTTTTCTTTGCATTCACAACTTGTTTAACTTAGTTTTCAGCCTACCTTGGTTTTCAAAATGCCTTCTTCACTAAGCTTAATCATTTTTAGCTTTTTATTTAAAATGAGAGACACATGACTCTTGCACTTAAGAAAGAAAAGTAGTTCAGAGCAGTCTGCAGAATGTGAGGTATGCAAGATTTATCAGACTCACAGAGATACGAGAATGAATCTGCAGTCACAATCCTCCTTCACACACATACCCGTATCTGGGGACAATTGTTTAAATTCATTTTGTTTTCTTTCCTTCTCCGTAGTTTCCAGACTAGCTGGTAAATTACCTAAAATGCTATCACGAGTTGCACAGTGTGATCCTCATTCATTATCTTCATGTTTTTGGAATTTGTGATGCAAAGAACTATGTATAGCCAATCAATATTTATGTTCAAAAGAACTACCTTTTCTTTTTCCTTTAAAAACCCACTTGTAACTGCTACTAATAGGACATATGTAAGGCAACTTGAATCTGTGTTTCTCAGGTTGTGGTCCTTACATTTGGCTCAAATAAACCATCCACTTATATTCATTTTGCCTACATTTTTGTCTTTAAGTCAACACACTGGAAAACTTAAAGGTGATTGTAGGGTTGTTACTTGGCTTAATTTCAGTATTGTTGTGTCTCAGGGAATATAGATGCCCAAGGAGAGGAAGCGAGATGAGAGAATGACTGGTTACTGGCGCAGTAAAAACACACACAACGTTTATTGATTAAGATATCTGTTTTATAGGGGCATGGTTTGTGGTGCCCCAAAACAAACAGTAACATCAAAGAGCACTGATCACAGATAACCATGACATATATAATAATACTAAAAAAATGAAATATTGCAAGAATTACCAAAATATGACACAAAGACACACAAACCTTCAAATTATAAAATATCCCAAATCTGTCTAGTGTAGTAAAGAGAAGCACAACAAATTGAGATGCATGCATATAAAATTATGGTATATATACTTAGAGAGATATTTGGAACATCTAGGACTGTACGGTAGTCCCTAAAAATATCTGTATTAATTCGTCTATATACTAAATTTATACACAGGATTTTTTCTACATAAAAACTAACAAGATTGTGTGGAGATTTGGGTATATGACTGAGGCTATTAATAAAACCAAGAGTTACTGAAAAGTTCTTATGCATGGAACAAGAAATAGTCTATGCTCTCATTAGGGCTATCATAAGATTGGAACAGCAGATGTATATAAATAGATGAGTGGGAAGGGAATTCATTCTTACTGAACACTCAGTACATAATAAGTGAGGTGCACTGGGATTTATCTACCTTATTATTATTATTTTCTTAACTCTCGCTACTGTCTGCTATGTTAGCTATTCTTAAGTTCATTCTAAATAGGAGTATCAAACAAATATTAAAATAAATTTTAAAACTTAAGATCACTGGCTCATAAATAGCAGATCTAGGTCAAAAAATGGAACATAGCAAATCTAGGTCAAAAAATGAAACATATGTATATATACTGAACATATTGCTTGACGTATAGGGAACTTGGGGTTATTCATTGATCTTTGAGGAGTTTAAACTGCACGCACTAGCTTGAAGCACTATTATACATTATTAGTATTAGTATTATTAAATATACACTAGTGTTACCCAATGATTACTTTCAAATCCTTCTGGAAGTTATTTCCAATGTTCCTCTAGGTGGAATATCAAAAATAATAAAAGGAAAATAAGTATATTAACAGAGATATAAGGAAAGCCTGAATCCCTAAAACAAGGAGACTTAGGAAAAAAGTTATACACCAAGAGATTAAACTTAGTCTGCCTTTTAATATTATTTATGTGTGGATAATTAGAAGTTGATTATATCTAGACTAATACCAAGGTCCCTAGAATTAACTAGTAGAATTATCATGCCAAATTGTATTCTAATTATTTCCCTAGATACTTGTTAATTTTGGAGATACAGATATGTCTAAGGATATGCGGAAATAATCTTAGTTGGAACTTTTTTGAACATAATGTATATTTGCAGAAATGGAATGTATTTATATATAAAACCTATTTGTCCATTAAATACAGGTCACTTACATAACAAAAATAGATATAATGTCATTTTAGAAAAGAATATGATATTGTTTTCTTTTCTTTTTTTTTTTTTTTTTTTTGAGATGGAGTCTGGCTCTGTCGCCCAGGCTGGAGTGCAGTGGCTGGATCTCAGCTCACTGCAAGCTCCGCCTCCCGGGTTTAGCCATTCTCCTGCCTCAGCCTCCTGAGTAGCTGGGACTACAGGCAACCGACACCTCGCCCGGCTAGTTTTTTGTATTTTTTAGTAGAGACGGGGTTTCACCATGTTAGCCAAGATGGTTTCGATCTCCTGACCTCGTGATCCTCCCGTCTCGGCCTCCCAAAGTGCTGGGATTACAGGCTTGAGCCACCGCGCCCGGCCTATGATATTGTTTTCTTATTTGAAGTAATCTGAAATAATTTGCCTAATTTGGAGCTTCCAGGTTTAATATCTATTTTAATGAGCTATTTATTTGTATAGCTAGAACATTCGGCTATTATTTAAAGATTAATATCAGTACCAATGCAATCATTCCCAGATATATTTTACAAAGTCAATATTCTCCCTGTAAGTAATATTTCTTTATCCAAGATAATTGGGGCTTACTCAAGTTAAATTGTCTATCAATATCTTAGAGTAAAGTGGTTATTTGAGGAATAATTGTTTTAGGCCTTGAAGGGTAGTTCGTTGCCAGCAAACTAACATTGAAAATTAAAGCTTTTTTTTTGCCTGGAGCAGTGGCTCACGCCTGTAATCCCAGCACTTAGGGAGGCCGAGGCGGGTGGATCACTTGAGGTCAGGGGTTCAAGACCAGCCTGGCTAACATGGTGAAACCCCGTCTCTACTGAAAATACAAAAAAAAATTAGCTGGGTATAGTGGCAGGTGCCTGTAATCCCAGCTACTCGGGAGGCTAAGGCAGGAGAATCGCTGGAACTCCAGAGGCGGAGGTTGCAAAGAGCCAAGATTGCGCCATTGCACTCCAGCCTGGGGGACGAGAGCAAGACTTCGTCTTAAAAAAGAAAAGAAAAGAAAAAGAAAAAGAAAAAAGAAAATTAAAGCATTTTTATTATCCTGTAAGCACAAATTTCTAGAATCCCCTTTCTTGAAAGTTTCATTACAATGATTAAAAGTTGATAGACAAGAGCTGCTTAGATATTGATAATGCCTCATTAGAGTAGAACTGTTAATATTTGAATTCTCTGAATCCCTGATGGTCAGGATGAAAAGCAAACTAAGTGTTGTTGCTACTGCAAATGCAAGACTGTGGAATTACACAGAGAGATATCAGGTGGCAAGCAGATAAACAACAGCCATAAAGGAAGACTGCAACAGAAAAGACACATGAATGTCAAAAACTTCCTTGTTATGCCAAGGGGGATGGTTGTTTGAAACAAGTGGGCTTTGCTTGGTATGGAATAAGGACCTAAATCTAAGGGAGGTGTGGGGCAGGTAAGATACTGACACTTGGAAATGGGGCTGGAGGAATGTGCTATATTTGGTGTTCATGACCAACTGGTGTAATGAGTCACTGAGAAATAGCAGTTTAGTGTCTTTTACTATATTGTACTCTGCATATGTCTGCATTTTGGAAGAGAATGAAATTAGACATCTCTCAGAAACATACTTTTCTTTGTTTTCTCCCCAAATCAATCCCTGCTCAAGAGTTCTAAGTAGTTATTATTGGGATTAATGTAGCTGTATTCTGCTCAGTCAACCTTCCTGTGTCCAGCTGTTTCAACAGAATGATCAGTTTTTCATGGAAGTCACATAATGAAAATGACCAAATTTCAGTTATTTTTGGCTTTTTGAAATGCAGTGTAGTTAATTTGATCTATTGCAGAAAAATAAATTATTAACTTTACTCCAAAATCCTAATTATCCAAGTCATTGCTGACTTGACCATGTCAGCATGAGGTATAAATATTGGTTTCTCTATAGAAAGTCAGATAAACATGTTCAGTGTGTATTCACAATGAAGCAAAAGTAGACTCAATTATCACTTCGTATGTTAATTTTTTCAGGTACAGTCAGTTTATCATGTTCTAATTTTTTTTTCCAGTAAACTAATAATTTAATAGTTCAGATGATTCACAGAAAAAAAAAAACACCATAGCATTTGCTATTTTAAAAAACAGGAACTATTTTATAACTGATTAAATAAATGTGTGTGTGTGTATGTGTGTGTGTGTATATATATATAATGTAAATATGTCAACATATACTTAAAGTTGTGAAGAGTTGTCTACATTATACATAAAATTATATGCCACACACTATACACTGTGGTTTACTTTTCTTATTTCCTTAAATCTTCTCATTTAACCTATCATTAGATAAAAATTTAGATGAAAAACCTGTGGCACAGAATCACCAGAATGATGTATCTCTTATATGAGAAAACATACGAAAATTATGTCATGCATTCCAAATGGAAAGTTGCATTTGCTATGTGACCTGTTATGATCTGCATTTTTATAAAGAATGTGAATAGTTGAATGGAGATATTCTAAAAGTAGATATCTTACTAAAATCTCAGAAAACAGGTAATAGAAGGAACCCTATGTGATCTCTCCTGTCATCTATTCTTATATATGTAACATGAGGTTAAAACTCTAGATTCAACTCGTGTAACAACAACTGATGCTAGAAGTCTTGGTTGTATTTATCAACCAACATTCAGTGTCATGTTAATAATCTGCCATTCTCAAGATTGTAGTTATATCAAGTACATTCTCCAAGCTCAGTCCATTTACTAAAATTTCTAAAATGTTTTGCAGATTTTTAACCACTCATTTGCTCTTCTTCACTTACATGCCCATAATACCACAACATTGACTATATTTTCCTTGTAGCTACCCTAGACATGTCTTCATTTTTTTTGATTTGGTTTTCATTTTTCAAAATTGTGAATAATAGTATCACCATTTACACAGACATCTAAATATCCAAAGTGAAAAAGCAAACTGTAACTTATTCTCAATCTCTCCATTTCTCATTCATTTTTTCACTTAATTATCTAAATTTCTAATTTATTTTTCCAGAATACTTGAAAAGTTCATTTTATTTTTATTGTCTCTCCCAAACCTACTGATGTTTTAACTGATGCCCTATCTTTACTTGCCTAGAATCCAGTACCTTCACCGTCTTATAATAGTTTACATCATTCTCCGCATAAAGCATACAACTGATGATATACTTGTACTAAAAATGCAACAATAACAAAACAAAACAAAGGCCAACATACCTCCACTGGCTATACTAATTAATGGATAGAAATGGAGGGGACAAAATTCTCACTGAAGCCTTCAAGAACTTTCATTACCTTTTGCTATCCTATTATTTAAATCTATTTATGCTTTTTAGTAAACATCTATAGATCTCTGTACTATGTATTAAGTACTTTCTAGATGTAAGAAATACAGAAATGAATGCAATAGACTAAAGTTCATCATGTGCATTTTTAGTTTAATCCCACCAAAGAGCATTTTGTTCAATGACTATGTCAAACTATACTAGTCAACGTGGCTTTTACATATATAGTAGAGATATTCTGAAGCCTTTTTTCTTTCTTTTATTCCTGACAAACTTCTTGAGATTCAAAACGGAGCATATGTTACCATTTATTGGGAAATTTATTTGCTTCTCTTATGTAGAGTTTGTTACTAGTATAGTCTCTTGTTCATGCTAGTGTTTTAAAATATCAAATGTTATATAATTTGTAATTACTTGCTTATCTCATTCAATTGCCCTTAAATTTGGGGATCACTGATATCTTTGAGTATCTGCTGAAAGCTGTAAGTCCTCTTTTTTGAAAACCGAACATGTGTACAAAATCAAATTGAGTATAATTTACTGAAACCTGTTAATGTAACCCAAGTAGTGCCTTACCATACGTTTTTGAGTACTGAGTATGTTATGTTTGTTTCAGGTTGTCTTTGCATTGTAAATATTTCTTGAAGAAATGGAAAAACCTCTCGATAACAATTACTGGGAGTTTTAAAGCACCAATATCATATGCTCTTTGAGAATAATAGTGCCCACAAAACTTTCCATGAAAGCTTCTCTTAAATTCTATAAAGTTAAATATAATGATCAAAACTGGCAAATAAGTATGTGATAGTGCCACAAGCACATAATTTTAAACTGTTTTCAGTATGTTATTTTTGTTCAAGTTGCATGGTCAGTGTTTATTGCCCTTCATTTATGAACATTTCTCACATATGGTTTATTGTTTTCAACCAACTTTGCAAACCTGAGGGAAAAGTTAAGTTCTGAAAAGGCATTTAAGGGAGTCTGCTTCTTACTTTTATTGCATCTTAAGGTGCATAGGTAAGTCTGCATTTGGAAGTTTGCATTCCAGCTGTATGAGCTCAGTCTCTTTTGTGAATGACAGCATTTGCAATTTAAGTCCATCTGGAACACCTCAAGCATTCAATTCATTTATTAACTTATTACCAAGCTTGGCATATGAATCCTCAGACTATCAGTGAGGCAGAAAACTTAAATGAAATTAGATAAACAGAGTTTAATAGAACAGTATGTGTATTAGAGATACTGAAAAGAGCTTCCTGTTTTTCATTTTTAAAGAGTGCCCGTCTATTTATCTTTTTGATGCCAGATTAGTAAAAATTAGCTTTGCCCTAACTTTACAGCAGATTTTAAAACTATTGTTGATAAAAAGAAATGAAATAACTGTTGTGGCCAGAAGAGGGAGATCTTGTAAAAATATTTGGAGCACAAGTATAAAAGAATTTTGAGATTTGTACTTAGATGAGTGAAAATAAAGATGATTAAAGTTTAAGAAGTTAATGCTCTCTATAATTAGATAAGTTTACTTTGTAAAATGCTTTTTGGAAAAATGGGGCATAGCAATGCAATTTATAGAAACTTTCATGTATAAAGTATTTTTTCTAATAGTAAAGTTTTTATTATTGATAAAAGCTTGAATAAAATTAAAACAGAATAATATTAGGAAATACTTTTGGCTTTATTTATTTTAAGAACTTTAGGACTTTTTTTTATTTCTTTAAATTTATTTAAATTTAAATTTTTATACCATTAACACTCCATAAAAAAATAAATCTAAAGCTAACACTATGACATTTTAAAAGAGTAATTTTAACATTAATTATTAATTCATCAATATTAATCAAAGGTATGATAGCCCAAATATACATACGGGCATACACTTATTTGGCCACCCATTTGGACTACTATACACATTCCCCTCAATGCTTTCTCTGTGTGTCTCTCTCTCATTCACACAAATACATGTGTATGTGCATATATAGGTGTGGATGAATATTTGTATTACAATATGAAAGCATTTATCTTTGCCCCTCTTGATAGTTGCAAAGTATGTGAAAACAACCACAGATGGGGCACTGATTGTACCACCTGGAGGGCTTCACTTGATGAATTTGTGACATGACATGAGAAGTTTGTCATTGATTATTATTAATCTCTTCTCATCATCAATTCATAAAACATAGGAATTGATATTTCTTTTGTTTTGAGTACCACCAGTAAACCATGTACACTTGCATAGGTATTACTGACATGTATGCCTTTCTCTTTTATGAAGCTTCCAACATTAAAGAATATTGATGTTATCACCCAACATATCTTCAATTGTTGCTCTATGTATGAGTTCATTTATCAAGCCATTTCCAATAATTGCTTGAATTATTAGATCCAGTCCTTACTGGCTCTTTACTTTAGAAGTAGCTTGCTACATTCTTCCTAACCTTGACTTAATATCTGGAACTCCAGACCAGAATTAGGAATATTTGTTGTCATAGCATCCAAACAGGGAAAAAAAAAAAAAAAATTGTACATATTTACTTCTTAAGATACTGGAATCTTTTGAGTCCCTTGTGCAAGAACCTATTTCAAACTTTGTAATTAAATACTGATTAAAGTCTATACAGTTCTGAAGTTGACATGGCCTTGCCACTCTACCCACCAAATAAGCCTTTTCTACTGAAAAGCAGTGTGTTGAAGTCTTCTTTATGGGGCTCTTTGGAGCCTACAATAGACTCTCTTTCATACAGTTTAATTTACTTTATTGCATTAACATAAAATATACATTTGTATAACATTAAAATGTAAAATTATTTTTTAAATTTTTCTATCACTGAATGTCATTGAAGGTGAAGAGCTCTCCTTATTTTCAGTGCCATTCATTTATTTTTCAAGGTAAATAAATAAGCAATTATTTCTGCAGAAAAATTCAATTTACAGAACAGAAATGTAAAATACAAGAATGAATACTTTTGATATGAAACGTGGGTGACCTGACCATGCCTTTCTCTGGTAGAAGGAGAGGGAAGTAACGGGAACATGTAGTAGAATGCCACCGATATGTTACCATATGCAAAACAATGCTAGACATTGCCTAAGGATAGATAAATATATAATAACAGTATAAAAGCCAATATGAGATTGACAAATCACAGAATACTGATACTAGTTGTCTGCTGAAAAGTAGAGAATTCTAACTCTACTTCTAACATTTTTAAGTTAGGAGTTGGATACAAAGATAGACGGTTTGTGTTTGTACATAGTTTGTATCTTAAATGTTACATGACAAATATAATTATAATTTTATTTATAATTTTGAGACATTATTTCTTCTCCTTCTTACAATTGCCCTAAATTTGCATGTAAAATTTGCTATTATATTTTCAAGGGCTGTTTAAACAAATCCACAATAGATGGTAATGGAACTCAATCTGTAACCTGGGAATTATATCTCTTTCTACACCTTGTCTTTGAGAATAAGAAAAGAACAATACAAAGGATGGAGGAGCAGCAGAGCTTACACCATTCCTTTGCAGAAGAAAATATATAATACTGCAATTTAAAAAATGAACTCTTTTTGTCTGTAGGCATTTTAAAGATTTTGATTCAAAAATATTCCTCAGTCTCACTGAGCCATCTGTTTCAATACCTCTGTTTAACATTGCCAGAATAAAATTAACTACCCCATTGTCCTTAAAAACACATTAAGACATGATTTCTTTGTTTTAAAAAGTTATGAAGATTCCGTGGACTCTCATAACCACTGGCCTTTACTACTTAAGAAAAGTCTTTTGATGCTACCTCTGCCAGTCATACCATTTATGATTTAAAAGTCAGCAGTTTCCCTTGATTAGGAAGTATATGTATGATAGTTTCAGAGTCTAGAGATTTATAACTTTTATGTGTGTCTCAATGTGTGCTTGAATGAGTAAGTGTGTGTGTGTAACTTATTTTGTAATTCGTTGAAATAAATTCTGCTTTCCACATGGTCCTTGCTCCTTCATTTTTTTCTAGCTTTGGCAGGCCCTGTAATTTTTATTCTCCAGTAACTATAAATCTGGGAGGATGACTTTAAAGCTCAGCTAAATTCAAAGTACCATCAATAGTGGGAATAAATCAGTAATTATCTGTAATTATAACCTTAGTGTTCAGAGGTAGAAGAGTAATCTAATTAACTACATAACACAGAGATAAAATGATATATAACATGTTTCTTACCTTGTCTCACAAATCAGGTGAAAATCAAAATTAGTTTAGTTTTTCTTTTTAATGGTGCAGAACTACTTTTTCCATGGAAAAGTGAGGTGTATGACAATTGTTTGGCAAAAAGAAACCTCATCGGCAGGCTGGGGGGGTGTGTGGGAGTGTGTGTGTGTGGGTGTGTGTGTATCTGTTAGCCCTGAGATTATACTGTCTGACAACTGGGAAGCTTTCTAAGAAATAACAAGAGGTCAAACGTGTGTCAAATGAGAGAGGAGCATTGGATTCGTTTGTGTTGCATTTGTATCCGTTAACTTATTTGTATATTATTTGCATTCATTTACAAATTCCCTTTCATAATTTTGAGGTCAGAAAAATCTTAATAGTTAATTATTCACTCCCTCAGTTTATAGAAAGTAAATTCAAAGTGAAAATTTAAATTCATCCTTATAAGCGATATGATTGTATTTATTTCCCAAGACTAATTTTTTCAGTGTGTGTTTCAGTAGCATTTTTGAATAGTTTTTTTTTTGTTTGTTTGTGTTTTTTTGCTCAAGATTATGTTGCCCTATGAGCTCTAGGTTTAACATTAATAAAATATATTCTTAATGAAAAAATAAATGGTCTAAGTGAAAAGAACGTGCTTCAGTACTGATTTGCTAACTATTAGCAAACAGACTTTAAAGGAATCCATTTATATCTTGGAGTTCTGGTCCATCATCAGAACATGGGGGATGATTTGACCTCGGCTCTCATTTTTATTTATGAAAAGTATATATGAAAAGTATATTATGAAAAGTGTCAAAGTATATATGTAAATACATTAACACAACTAAAAAAAACTACAAAAAGTGTATGAGATGTTACAAAATACTTAGTACATACTCTTTTTAAAGATAACTTTTGGCACTCCAGTGTAGGAGGATCTAATGAAATGTATACGGAGTGATAACATTTACTTATCACTTAAAGCCTGGAAACAAAGTAAAAATAAAAATTAAAGCCAACAAATTTCTTAATGAAATGAATAAAATTATATTTGTTAAGTTAAAGAAAATGGCACAGTAAATTTGACCCAGGAAGATATTTGTTACAACTCCTCATTCTCTTTACTACTTTTTATACTTCTAACTTTATCTTCATTTAAAAAAAAAAAAACTGCCTAAATTTTCTCCTTTTCCTCTGTATAGGCAATTCAGAGAAAGTACCTTTCCTTTTCACTTGTTTAACTATATTTTAAAATAATTCTCATTACTGACATTATAATTTATTTTAGATTTATAAGATAATACTGATAACTAAAATGCAGATATCCATTTATCCTCATGTTATTCAAATTCTACCATCTGTTTTTTGTGTATATTTATATGAGTTTATTGTTAATGATATAGTTTCAATTCCAAAATTTTTTAATATATACACTAAATTTGACAGATTATGCAACTATGCAAATTGTTCCTATATTCTTATTTTTAAACTGATATACTATGAAAAGCCTTTAAGAAAAGAAACAGCCGGGCGCGGTGGCTCACGCCTGTAATCCCAGCACTTTGGGAGGCCGAGGCGGGCGGATCACAAGGTCAGGAGATCGAGACCACAGTGAAACCCCGTCTCTACTAAAAAATACAAAAAATTAGCCGGGCGCGGTGGTGGGCGCCTGTAGTCCCAGCTACTCAGGAGGCTTAGGCAGGAGAATGGCGTGAACCCGGGAGGCGGAGCTTGCAGTGAGCCGAGATCGCGCCACTGCACTCCAGCCTGGGCGACAGCGCGAGACTCCATCTCAAAAAAAAAAAAAAAAAGAAAAGAAACAATATATAACAGAATTGTCAATATGATTTGTCATTTTCTTTCATATTTTTTCTCTGATGGACAGATTTCTAGTTTTGGATAATATTGTATAGATTGTGATCATTAAATTGCAACATTGTTATTTAATGTTTGCATGATTAACATTCTTTATTTGCTACTTATTGGAAAGGAATATAATTAAAATCAACATATAAATGTATGACCAATATTAAAGTTTAAGTCCAAATTTAAGCTACTATGCTGTTTCACTTAATGGTAATAGACTAACAATTTTTATCTACATCTAAATGTATAGCTGTAGCTATCTATATCTACGCTGCCTACATCACATAAATCTAAGCACTTTTGAATCTAATGTCAGTTGTGTGATATCAAATCAATTTTAAAGCAAGGAGGAGAATAAATACAACAGCAACCATTTTTTTTTCTGTTTTCTTGTTATAGATGTATGAGTGCAGTTTTGTTACATGGATATATTAGGTAGAGGTGAAGTCTGGGCTTTTTGTGCCCATTGCCCAAATGGTGAACATTACGCCATGCAATATAATCAATAAAAATAATTGACTGTAGTGTCCTAAAAAATCCAGATTCCTTGTGCCCACTTTAATTCTCTAATTAGTGCTACAGATGTTTCTTAGGTAGGAGTTCCGCAGCCTATACTCTAGGAAATAATTAGCTATTATATTACATACAAACTCCACACACTCACACAAGTGGACTTATGCTTATGACTTACTTCTTCAAGTTGATTATTATTCTCCTACTTTTTACAGATAAACAAAGTAAGAATAGATTATTCCGAGAAATTGCCTGCAATCACAAATCTGAAATGGCTGATCTGCGTCTCCCGCTAAAGTCAATTTGACTTCATGTTGCAGAGTCTTCACACTACACAAAGTATATATTTTTCTTTATAGAGTCAATTTGAAATATTCCATTAAAATAAGAACAAATCAGTTGATAGATTACAGCTCTCAATTGCAATGTTGTTTATATATAGCAAGTGTAATTTGAAATTAAGGAGAAGATGGTAGATTATTGGAGCTAGATGTGCATGTACACTGTTTTTTGTTTGTTTTACAGAGAAGTTTTTTGCATAGAAAGAGGTATTTAAACATCTTTTTTTAAACAAAAACAGAAAGACAGTTAAGGTTCTGTGCATATGACAAAGTTAATAGAATGAATCAAAATAGAAAGAATTTAGGCTACACTCCTCCATGGCTCTTTATTCTCTGTTAACTTCCTATATTGTATACCCTCATTGACTATTCTAAATTATATTCATTCTTTCAGTTAATTTCTTAAGTAAATATTCAATATTGTGATGATTCTAAGCCAATGAACTTTATTTCTGTTTCCTCTTGCTCCACATTTTTATTCTTTTATGAACAGTGCTTTTCTCCACCATTCTGTATGACTTCTGTATTTCTGATGCTACTGACTGTTATTACCTCTGTTTTCTGTGTATTATTTTCATTTCTATGTCTTCCTCTCTTATTTTAAGAATATACATACAGTCACTCCTAGGATAACGATTCTTACAAGTAACACAACACAGACCTCAAAATAGGAACTTAAATAAGCTACAAATTCCTCAGTAATCAGGCAGCTGTTGCTGTTATGACACATTGAGGCTGGTAAGGCATGGCAGGCATGCAGGCTCCCTTTTTCTTTAGTCTCATGACTACAACTTCTTTTCCCAATGTCAAATTATATTCTGAATGGCTTATGGTGTTTAGTCATTGTATCCATATTCCAGCCAACATGACAGAAGATGGAGGCACTCCCGTCTTTTTAGGATGTCCCATAATAGGTACAAAATGTCACTGAACACTCCCATCTCAGCAGTGGTGACTGGGACACCTGGCCACATCTAGCGGCTAGGGAGGTTGTATGATACAAGGGTTTAGCCAGTTTTCAGTGATAAACTCAACCTCTGGGTTCTTTTACTAGAAAGAAAGGGAGGAGTGGATATTGAGAGCAAGGTTCCAAATGTCTAACCTTGTACTCCAATTTGTGGTAAGAAAATACTCTATCTCTTAAACTTGCTAATAATTTCAAATAACACATTTCTTTCATTCTCAAATTTTTGAAGTTCGTTAATACTTCATTTTCTAACTTAGTGTATACACTCTCTTAATTCCTTTCAATATTTTGTGCAGAAATCTTAAAAGTATAAAAATGTTTATATATATAAATTTTAAGATAATTCGTACTTTGCTGACTTTTTCACAGTTGAAGAAACAGTTAAAGAAAAAGGCTAATATATGGTTAATATTTGAACTAAATAATTTTGATCAGTGGATAACATGAAAATCTTTGTCCAAACATTTTGTAAAATTTTCTTAGTGTGAAAATAATAACACGAAATCAAAAAATCACACTGTGACTTAATCATTATTAGAGAGCTGACATAGATCTGAAAGTGAAGTCACATGTGCTCCTTATAAGTTTCTGAGTTCATGTGCATTTTTCTCAACATCATCCTTTTATTTGTTTCATTTTAAAAATTTGTCTTTGTTTATAATGTATTGTTTTCTTTTAATTCTTTTATATCTTTTAGTTATTTTATATCTTTAATTTTATACATATTTGTTTTAGAAATTCTATGCAGTAATTAGATGACATGATGCCTTGGAAGGTCTAAAACTACTTTTGTCTCTGTCTTGTGGCTTTCATTCATGATGAATCATTTCCCTAGTATATTATAATGATTTAATATTCAATCTTTTTAAATGAAATTCTATTCATGACAACTTGAGTTAAAGAGGGATTTCCCTCTGGAAAAATTTTGCATTTACCTTCTAAAATTTCCCCTCAGGTTTATCATCAATTATATGAAATTTTTATATTATTTATTTGGTAGAGGTTTTCTTCATGCCACCTGACATACATTCCTTATGCTTAAGACACGTTGTTAGGACATGGTTATTTAGTGGTGACCAACTGAGTCTAAGTCCAATATGACACATATAGCTTTCTATTAATGTTTCTAATTTTTTGTACTAGTTCTTTTTTTATTATATTTAAAAACAATACGATATACAATTTTGAATATAAATGTGATATGTTTATATTTATATCTTTTTAGAAAACCAAGAAAACCTGGAGGATTCATAGCTCAACAGATTCTACAACTTCTTGACATATTGACAAACAAACCCTGAATCTAAGCAAATTATTATACTGGTTAATAACAATGTTAATAAATAATTTTATTAATGTTGATAGTTGAGCTTAGAAACATTTGCAGTGATGAAAACTGTTTTCTAAAAAATATTTGTTATATCAGAAAAAACACACTTTTCTTCATGTTTGAATATTTCTACAGATGGGAAAAAAATGACCCTTCAACTGCAAATGTCCATTCTAGAGTTGGCTTTGAGTGTCAGGGTTTACCACTTTGCAAACTATTTTTCTCCTTTGCTACCTTGTTTCCTGTTTGGCTGTCTCAAGAGCATATGTGATAAACAAGACAGAAGATTGAAAGAGGAAAGGTGGATAGGTTTCTTCTGGATAATTATTTCTGCTTTTGCTTCCTATTCTTGTTAGTGTTACTAGTTTTGCTTTTTCACCTGAATACCAGAAGTCTGTTACACTTTGAGGTTTTTCCACTTCTCACATAACTGGGTCTTATAGTAACTGTTTGTAGAGGCATCAGCACCAGGTAGTCAGGACCTTTATTCAGAGTTTTGTTCCCAACTCCTTAAAACCTTTCCCACATCTCAGAGGCATAAATACAGCCAAGTAATACCAGCTTTTCAAATGCAGGGGTTTCAGCTCCACAAGGTCCTTGCTCCAGGGATCTAAATTTTTACTTAAAACCTCTTACCTTTGCCTTAGGTGTAATAGCTGCTTCTTGCATTTGCTGCTTCTGTGTTAACTTAGTAGTTCCTTTTTGACCTTTAACTCTTATTTTATTTTATTTTTATTTCAAGTTCCAGGGTATATGTGCAGGATGTGCAGGTTTGGTACACAGGTAAATGTGTGCCATGGTGGTCTGCTGCACCTATGAACCCATCACCTAGGTGATAAGCCCAACATGTATTAGCTATTCTTCGTAATGCTCTCCCTCCTGCCAGCCACCTCCTTCCAGGCCCCAGTGTGTGCTGTTCCCCTCCCTGTGTCTATGTGTTCTCATTGTTCAGCTCCCAATTAAAAGTGAGAACATACGGTGTTTGGTTTTCTGTTCCTGTGCTAGTTTGCTGAGGATAATGGCTTCCGACTCCATCCATGTCCCTAAAAAGGATATGATCTCTTTCTTTTATATGGCTGTATATATTCCATGGTGTGTATGTATCACATTTTCTTTATCCAATCTATCATTTATGGGCATTCGTGTTGATTCCATGTATTTGCTATTTTGAATGGTTCTGCAATGAACATACACATGCATGTATCTTTGTAATAGAATGATTTATATTCCTTTGAGTATACACCCAGAAATGGGATTGCTGAGTCAAATGGTATTTCTAGTTCTAGATCTTTGAGGAATCACCACATCATCTCCCACAATGGTTGAACTGACTTATATTCCACATCTATAACCATCTGATCTTTGGCAAACCTTACAAAAACAAGCAATGCGGAAAGGATTTACTTATTTATAAATGGTTCTAGGAGAACTGTCTAGCCATATGCAGAAAATTGAAACTGGTCCCCTTGCTTACACTTTATACAAAAATTTAACTCAAGATGGATTAAAGACTTAAATGTAAAACCCAAAACTGTGAAAACTCTAGAAGAAAATCTAGGCAAGTCCATTCAGTGTATAGGCATGGCAAAGATTTCATGTTGGAATCACCGAAAACAATTGCAACAAAAGCAAAAATTGGCAAATGGGATTTAATTAAAGAGCTTCAGCACAGCATAAGTAATTATCATCAGAGTGAACAGGCAATTTACAGAATGGGAGGGAATTTTTTGCAATCCACCTGACAATGGTCTAATATCCAGAATCTAAAAGTAACTTTAAAAATTTACAAGAAAAAAAATCATTAAAAAGTGGGCAAAGAACATGAACAGACACTTCTCAAAAGAAGACATTTATGTGGCCAATGTACATATGAAAAAAAAAATCCACATTACTGATCATTAGAGAAATGCAAATCAAAACCACAATGAGATACTATCTCATGCCAATCAGAATGGCAATCATTAAAAAGTCAAGAAAGAACAGATGCTCTCGATTGATTATTAAATACATAATTTTAAATAACAAATAATACGTATAGAAACATATGGAATTATGAGAAATAGGCCTGAGATTATTGTTTTGAGAATCATCAAGAGAATGATGTTAGGCACAAATAAAACTTTTTGTTAAGGTGGAGCTCCATGATGTTGTGATAGTGACATTTGCAGAAAGTTTATACCTCTGCTTCACTGAATTTAAGCTTGATCATATAAATAGTTTCAGCCAGTGGAGGTGAGCAGATGTATTGAGAGCTGAGGATTAAACATGCTTATTTGGTTTATATTGTTCTCTGGTGTTCACAAAGGTTGCCAAAAGAAAATTTGCCAGATAGCAGCTGGAGCAAGAGTGGGGAGACATGAAGAGTAGACATGAATCTAACCCAAAGATTAGAGCCAAATACAGCTGATCTGTTGCCTGACATAGAACTGTACCAATTGAAATGCAGACTCTTGAGCAAGGAAAATAAATGCTTATTGGAGGTCACTGAGCTTTGTGATAATGATCTGTGATAATTCATTATGAAACCTTGTTGTAACAGCAGTTGACTAATACATCTAATCGTTATTATAAAGGTACATAGCTTAATGAAAACTTGCTTCTTAACCAGTCACAAAGATCTTATTTGGGTGCCTGAGAGATGTCTGCATACTTTCCTCTGCTGTTGTCTTTCTAAGAATAACACTTCAAAAGCTGAATTAAACCATCTTCAAGTTCCTCATGTCTCTCTCACATTTCACCAATTCTGAAGGAACAGTTTTATTATACAAAAAATTAACCTTGATGTGACTTCCGTAATACTGTTTCCAAAAAAAAAGTGATAATTCATTGTTTTTCAAAAGACGTGCAGATAGATACAAGAATAGAACATCATACAGCTTTCACAAGATGCCAGTCAGTACAAGTTGTTCCAAATTTACAACCTATTTGTGAAAAATCACCTATCAAAATGTTAGTTGTGGCATCATGCGTTAAAAAGTCATGCTTCCCTGCTTCCTCTTTCAGGATTGAAATGGTCTCATCTTTTGCACAGATGTAGATTTCTGCAGGGTGACAATTCTTATGTCTTATTCCTTCCTGAGGTTCCTGCATTCCTTTGATTTTCACCCCATATATTTACACACCTTTAACTCTAAATATTTCTTTAGACCTTGAATTCAAAGCCCTGCACAGGTGAAATAACTATGAGAATTCTGTAGGGAAACAGACTGTTTTTAATTCTACTACCAAGCTGTCCTAACCTTAAATATAAAACTTTACAGGCATGCAGGCATTTTGAGATTTCCCAGATTCCAAAAGTGCTTTCCTACTCAGATTTTTCTGAGATATTTTTCTTTTCTAGAAAGATCCTACGTCATATGTGTGTGTGTGTATATATATATATATATACTTGACACCGTGTTAAATGAGTTTGCTGCAGACACTTAAAGGATAATTCCATAGCCATAATTCCCACTTCCTAGCATATTTTCCTCTTAATCTTGTCATTTCCGTTTGAGAATCACCTTCAGCACTATTCCCAAATAAAGCTACTATGCTTCAGAGCTTGTGGATGCAAAGGTCTCGTGGGAACGTATGCAGTGATATACATGAAAAAAACTTTTTTTTTTTTTTTTTGTAGATAGAATCTCACTCAGCTGCCCAGGCTGGGTGCAGGGGCATGATCTCAGCTCACTGCAACCTCCGCCCATGGGTTCAAATGATTCTCCTGCCTTAGCCTCCCGAGTAGCTGGGAATACAGGTGCACACCTAATATTTGTATTTTTGGTAGAAACGGGATTTCACCATATTGGTCAGGATGGCCTTGATCTCTTGACCTCGTGATCTGCCCGCCTTAGCCTCCCAAAGTGCTGGGATTACAGGAGTGAGCCACTGCGCCAGGGCTCCTTTCCCTTCTTTAGTATTTTCTTTTTCTTTAATTTCACAGAATGTGAGTATTTTGAAGTATTTAAAAGGCATAAGAAACATTCTTTTTTTTTTTTTTTTTTGGAGACCAACTCTTGCTCTGTTGTCCAGGCTGGAGCGCAGTGGCACGATCTTAGCTCACTGCAAGCTCCACCTCCTGGGTTCATGCCATTCTCCCACCTCATCCTCCCTAGTAATTGAGACTACAGGCCCCCACCACCACGCCTGGCTATTTTTGTGTGTGTGTGTGTATTTTTGTGTTTGTTTGTTTGTTTTTGTATTTTTTGCATTTTTGGAATTAATTAATTAATTTATTTATTTATTTTTGTATTTCAGAGATGGGGTTTCACTGTGTTAGCCAGGATGGTCTCGATCTCCTGACCTCATAATCCGCCTGCCTGGGCCTCCCAAAGTGCTCGGATTATAAGTGTGAGCCACCGCGCCTGGCCAGAATCATTGTTATCTACTACATTCTTTATTGTTTATCTAATGCTTCTGATTTGAATTGTCTCCCCTATGCCCTGAAAAAAGATAAAGCCCTAACCTCCAGTACCTGTGAATGTGGCCTCATTTGGAACTAGGGTATTTGCAAATAATGAAGCTAAGATTAGGCCATTAGTATAGAATCAAATCCAATATTACTGGTGTCATAATATAAAGAAACATTTGGACACAGAGCCAGACATGCATAGGGGGAAGATGATGGATAGACCCAGGAAAAATGTCATCCACTTCTTAACAGTAGGTAGCGAGTCAGACATGAACATGGTAAGAGAAGGCCCATCCCCATTCCCCACAACCAGGAATGTCAGGTGACCATCAGGTAATGATCAAGTGGCTGGTAACTGTCTCTCTAAAATAATAGTTGGTTTCAGCCAGCACAAGGCAGTCTCCCTATGGATAGGGAAAACCTAAAACTGGTGATCAGTAGCTTCCCTGTAAGATCTCAGGAGTTTGGTGAGTGGGCTCACAGATGTGCACTAAGAGGCCAAATGGCAGAGTTTAACTGGTATATGACCTCCGAGGGACATTTGGCTGGTAAGGGAAAAATGACTCAAGTGAGCATGTGTACAATTCCAGTAAACCACACCGCGCATGCTCACCACCCAAGTGCTAGCAGACCACTGTCTTGCTACAGCCCACCCCAAGCAAAGAATCAAGAGAGATGTAACTCAAGATCCTAAAAGCAGGCCAACATATGGAACCCCAAGTCAAAAGATCAAACCGTGCACTTGTCTTTCAAAAAGCCCATCTGGTCCTCTACCAAGTGTACTTCACTGTCTTTTCATTCCTGTCCTAAAGGTTGTTAATAAACCTTCACTTCAGCTCTAAAACTTGCCTCAGTCTCTTCTGCCTTATGCCACTCAGTTGAATTCTTTCTTCTGAGGAAGCAAGAATTGAGGTTGGCTACAGACCCCTATGCATTCACCACCAGTAACACACTAGCCAAGGAATGTCTGAGACTACCAGGGCTATGAGAAACGCATGAAACAGATTCTTCCTTACAGGCCTCAGAAGAAACTGATCCTGCTGACGCCTTAATTTTGACTTCTATCATCCAGAATTGTGAGAAGGTAAATATCTGTTGTTTGAGCCTCTGGGTTTTGTTACTTTGTTACAGTGGTCGGAGGAAGCCAATACACCTGTAAACTGTTGCTTTGCGTGTATTATACATTTTGTGAAAGGAAAATAAATTCTGGGACCCCAAAATCAGGAAGCCAAATGGAAGTCAAGAGTGGAACAAACCTGTCTCCCATTTTATCCCTAAATAAGATAGCTACAAAGATTAAAAAAAGCTATATACTTCCCTCATAATTTTCCCATAAAGAAATTCCTTGTGTATTAGTCCATTTTCATGCTGCTGACAAAGACATACCCGAGATTGGGAAGAAAAAGAAGTTTAATTGGACTTACAGTTCCACATGACTGGGAGGCCTCAGAATTATGTCAGGAGGCGAAAGCACTTCTTATATGATGGCGGCAAGAGAAAATGAGGAAAACGCGAAAGGAGAAACCCTTGATAAAGCCTAAGATCTCGTGAGAGGTATCCACTACAATGAGAACAGTATGGGGGAAACCGCCCCCATGACTCAAATTATATTCCACCAGGTCCCTCCCACAACACGTGGGAATCATGGGAGTACAATTCAAGATGAGATTTTGGTGAGGACACAGAGCTGAACCATGTCATTCCGCCCCTGGCTCCTCCAAATCTCATGTCCTCACATTTCAAACCAATCATGCCTTCTCAACAGTCCCCAAAGTCTTAACTCATGTCAGCATTAACCCAAAAGTCCACAGTCCAAAGTCTCATCTGAGACAAAGCTACTGCCTTCCACCGATGAGCCTGTAAAATCAGGAGCAAGCTAGTTACTTCCTAGGTACAATAGGGATACAGGTATTAGGTAAATACACCCATTCTAAATGGGAGAAATAGAACAAAACGAACGGATTACAGGGCCCATGCAAGTCGAAATCCAGTGGGGCAATCGAATTCTGTGGCTCCAAAATGATCTTTTTTGACTCCATGTCTCAGATCCAGGTCACACTGAGGCAAGAGGTAGGTTCTCATAGCCTTGGGCAGCTCCACCCCAGTAGCTTTGCAGGGTCTCGCCCCCTGCTGGTTGCTTTCATAGACTGACATTTAGTATCTGCAGCTTTTCCAGGCACACTGTGCAAGCTGTCAGTGGATCTACCATTCTGGGGTCCGGAGGATGGTGGCCCTCTTCTCACAGCTCCACTAGGTGGTGCCCCAGTAGGGACTCTGTGTGGGGGCTCTGACCCCACGTTTCCCTTCTGCACTGCCTTAGCAGAGGTTCTCCATGAGGGCCCTGCCACCACACAAACTTTTGCCTGGGCATCCAGGTGTTTACGTACATCTTCTGAAATTTGTGTGGAGGTTCCCAAACCTCAGTTATTGACTTATGTGCACCTGCAGGCTCAACACCAGGTGGAAGCTACCGAAGTTTGTAGCTTGCACCCCCCAAAACCATGGGTCAAGCTGTACCTTAGTTTCCTTTAGCAATGGCTGGAGTGGCTGGCATGCAGGGCACCAAGTCCCTTGGCTGCGCACAGCATGGGGACCATGGGCCCGGCCCACAAAGCCATTTTTTCCTCCTAGGCTTCAGGGTCTGTGATGGGAAGGGCTGCCATAAAGACCTACGACATGCCCAGGAGACATATTTCCCATTTTCTTGGTGATTAACATTCAGCTCCTTATTACTTATGCAAATTTCTGCAGCCAGCTTGAATTTCTTCTTAAGAAATGGATTTTTCTTTTCTACTGCATCATCAGGCTGCATATTTTCTGAACTTTTATGCTCTGTTTCCCTTTTAAAACGGAATGCTTTTAACAGCACCCAAGTCACGTTTTGAGTGCTTTCTGCTTAGAAATTTCTTCTGTCAGATACTCTCAATCATCTCTCTCACGTTCAAAGTTCCACAGATCTCTAGGGCAGGGGCAAAATGCCACCAGTCTCTTTGTTAAAACATAACAAGAGTTCCCAACAAATTCCTCACCTCCCTCTGAGACCACCTCAGCCTGGACCTTATTGTTCATATCACTATCGCATTTTTATCAAAGCCATTCAACAAGTCTTTAGGTGGTTCCAAACTTTCCCACATTTTTCTGTCTTTTTCTGAGCCTTCCAAACTGTTCCAACCTCTGCCTGATACCTAGTTCGAAAGTCGCTTCCACGTTTTTGGGTATCTTTTCAGCAACGCCCCACTCTACTGGTACCAAAGTACTGTTTTAGTCCATTTTCATGCTACTGATAAAGACATACCCAAGAGTGGGAAGAAAAAGAGGTTTAATAGGACTTACAGTTCCACATGGCTTGGGAAGCCTCAGAATCGTGGTGGAAGTTGAGAGGCACTTGTTTCTTGGTGGTGGCAAGGTAAAATGAGGAAGAGGCAAAAGCAGAAACCCAATAAAACTACCAGATCTCGTGGGACTTTTTCACTACCAAGAGAACGTTATGGAGGAAACCGCCCCCGTGACTCCAATTATCTCCCACTGCGTTTCTCCCACGACACGTGGGAAATACGGGAGTACAATTCAAGATGAGATTGGGGTGGGGACACAGAGCCAAATCATATTAGCTTGTGGACAAAGACAGACAGGACTCAAATTCTCTGCTCACATGAGACAAATATATATTTGATTGCTGCTTCTGCCCTATTGTTTCACTAAGCCAGACTAAGGTATACCTGACTATTCCTCTACCCTCCTCTCACATGTAAATTGTATATTCAGTGAAAGGCTAAACAGAAACTCAAAATAATGCAACCATTTGTCTCTTATCTACCTATCTCTTATCTACCTGGAAGCCCCGTTCACGTTTCAAGTTATCTCGCCTTCCGATATACACCGTACGCATATTAATTGATGTCTCATGTCTCCCTGAAATGTATAAAACCAAGCTGTGCTCTGAGCAACTTGGGTACATGTGATAGGACCTCCTGAGGCTGTATTACAGGCACATCCTTAACCTTGGCAAAATAAACTTTCTAAATTGATTGAGACCTGTCTCATCTATTTTGGGTTCACACTTTCTATTAGACTGCTATGCCTTTCAAGTAGGCCAAGACAAAAAGGAAAAAAAAGCAAAAAGAAGATATAGTTTATTTTTAACTCTAGTTCCATTCTTCCTCTGCCTGATGCAGGAAAAATACTATTTGCTATTGATGGATTACCTTTCTACCAACTTTACCTTTGTTTGGGTCCAGATGTTTGTTTTACTGATGTATTGTAGCTGATTCTGTCTTATAGGTCTCTTGAAGTGAGAGATACAGTTTTTGAATGCTGAGTATGAAAAAACATTCAGTTTTTTCAAAACATACCTTGCCAACCACTAAGGCAAAGTTTGGGTAATTCTGCTAAAATGTAATCAACTACCTGTTCAGAATTCCAAACAGCTGGGTATAATTTATTGTTTCACGCTTTAACTTCAGCATCTCATCTTTCAAGTCCCCGCTTGTCATCTGATGTTCTCTTCTAGCACAAGAATGACCTACTTTTCCACTTCATGTTATTTTTTAATCAAGAAAATCAACAAATATTTGAATTTCATACTAATATTCTCAAACCTTTCTTTCTAAAATATTTCTAAATCTTACCTAATGAATAACACAACTTTTTGAATAAAGAACACTGTTAGAGTATATAATTCCATATACTTTTCTGTCTCACAGGCTTCCTATGGAAGGCTTCCAAATTTTATTTTTATTTTATTTTGCTAACATCTTGACTTTCTCTTGCTATGAGAAATCTTTTTGAATCCTAATCAAAAAAGGAAAGAGCTTCAACTTTGCTAGTTTGACTTTAAAAATAGTTATGTATGGGCATGTTATCTTTCTTCCTTCCTATTTTGTAGATTTCTATTTAAGACCTTCACTTTTCCTAAGCAAATCTCTTTTCTTCTCTAGCTAAATCAACATGCCATTTTTTGCTTTTCTTTCATTCTTAACACAGTTTCAGTTCTGACTTAAAAAAATGAAAAACTGCTTTTTAAACTCTTTCATTCTTCACCCTGTCTCTGTGTAATCTTAAGTTCAACTGACAAAATGATATAAGAAAACTATTTTTAATTTATCACTTTGCCCTTGGGTTTATAAAAATTACAATGATTTTTTCTCTCTGTCTCAGCCTAGTTGTATGATAAAATCAATCTCATGCTATGAAATCTCTAGTCCATATTATCTGTTCACTGAACAGATCAGCCCTACTGTGATGTTGATTTACCCGCAAACTGTCAGTTTCTGAAATCCACAATTATAATCTGGGTGAATGTCAGAGTCAGTTTGAAAACATAGGCTGGGAGAATGACTACAGGAGATTCTGGCAATGCCATGATAATGGAAGCAGTCACTTTTTCAACTGTTTCTTCCTGGCTTTGAATGCTGTTCAAACAAGATACAGAGGAAAACAATGTGGAGTAGGCCAAGCTCCATGGCGCTACTGATCAATGTGTTAAACTTTATATATGCCCAAAGTCATGTACTAGTACTCTGCTTTTAAAAAAAAACAAAAAACAAAACAAAACAAAACAAAACAAAAAAAACATTATTTTCTTTTGTGGTTTTTGGTTTGTTTGTTTGTTTGCTTTAGCCAGAGCTTTCCGCTATTGCCCAGGCTGGAGTGCAGTGGTGCAATCTTGGCTCACTGCAACCTCCACCAGCTGGGTTCAAGTGATTCTCGTTCCTCAGTCTCCAGAGTAGCTGGAATTACAGATGTGCACCACCACAACTGACTAATTTTTGTATTTTTAGTAGATTCAGGATTTTGTCATGTTGGCCAGGCTGGTCTTGAACTCCTAACCTCAAGTGATCTACCCACTTAGGCCTCCCAAAGTGCTGGGATTACAGGTGTGAGTCACCACACCCAGGCTATTTTCATTTTAAGGTCTCGTTTTACATACCTGAGTGAGGAAAATAAAAACAGAAATAGCAAAAACAATCCTCTTTACTAAAGTCACAGGACCTGCTTATATTTACCTCTTCTGAGATGAGCCTTACTGGAATAAAATTATTTTTCTCAATAGCACGGACTTGTTTGTAAAATTACTTTTCTCACATCAAGTTGTTCAGACTCTGCTCAAAAAATTTTGATCCAAAATGCTTTGTCTTGCAAATATACTCATTTGACTCCGAATTGACCCATAATATGTAAGTGATTCAGATGAAAGGAACCAAACCAAATCAAACAAAACATGATTTTTAAGGTCTTTGAAAACCTTTGGTCCACTTTTCCTTTGCTCCCTTTCCTCATTCAATTTCAGAACTTTTCTGGATTAAATGAGTTGGCCATTAGCCATTGGGAAAACTCATTTTCATTCATTGAATCGTTGCATTTTTAGCTCCCCAAACTAAAAACAAACTGATATCACTGTAATAAATGAAAAGGCTGATCTTGTGTACATCTTCAGTAGTCAAGTATACAGGAAGAAAGACATATTTGCCCTCACTTAGAGAAGCACATTGTCTTAAAAAGCCTGATCTCTGACCCCTGAGCCTAGTATTTTAGCTCAGAGTTTGGCAATAGCTGTGTATAGTACTAATGTGGGGAAATGATGGCAGAGGAGAAATGGCTAAGATACAGCAGGGGGAAAAAATATATATGTATAAAATGGTCACTATTTTGGGACAACAAACCTGGAAACAGGGAAATTGAAGAGCAGTGAAAATATTAGCATATCTTTAATGCATCACAGTTCTGTCCATTGTAATTCACTAATCAATGTATTAGACTCTAAAGACAGGCAGAATATTCTGGGCAATGATACAGTAAGAACAACAAAAAAGTTTGAGTTTGCAATGTGTGTTCTTCTTTATGAAGAAGGAGAAAAAAAGGTAACCACCTTACTCTCTTATAAATTTATTCTTACAGGCAAATAAATAATTTATACATATCAGTGTAATTGATATTAGTGAGCTTTTCAATGGAATTCATTGTATACCAAGAAAAAGAGGAGAAGGAGACAGAGCTCTATATGATCATCTAACAAAAGATGAAAACTTTTTTAAATTATGTTAAAAATAATTTTAAAATATTTTAAAAATTATATTATTTTGATAATATAAATGTGCTACAGTAGAAAAATCAATGATATTGTGTCTGTGAAAAATTTTGAATTTGGGCCCACCAAGTAGGGATTCTGCCTTCAATGTTGCAGCTCGTTGAGTTAAAAGAGGTTCTGATAGTTCTTTTGCTTGGTTAACTGAAATATGGATTAAAAGATGGCCCACTGTGAGTGAGCTAGAAATGCCTGATCTCCCTTGGTTTACTGTAGAGGAAGGGATCCAAAGGCTTAGAGAGATTGGGATGGTGAAGTGGATTAGTCACTTTAGGCCTATTCATCCCAGCTGGGAGGATCCAGAAGATAAACCCTTGGCCAATACTTTGTGAAACTGATTTGTGAGGAGAGCACCTCTGTCTTTGAAGGGTCCTGTAGTTGATCTTCTCTTTATGTTAGATCTAATAGTGGGAACTGCAGTCACTCAAGGTGGGCGTAGCTACCGTAATGGACAGCAGGGGCAAAGTGGCAATCAGAATAATCTGCCTCGGGTAGAGCTCTGGCATTGACTAATTAATTTTGGTGTTTCTAGAAATGAAATCTATAGGAAACCTACTGCATTCCTACTTAAATGATAGAAACAGAAAACTTCTAGGTCAAATGGACAAAAGACTAATTTGAATTATAAAAACAGAGAGTCATGGCCCCTCAATGAATTTCCAGACTTGAGTCAGTTTACAGAACCAGAACCCCCTGAATGAAGGGGAGGCCAGGCTCCCTTGAGGAAAGACTCCACTACATTACCAACAATTTATGCAGTTAATCTTTCTGTCATCCTTCCCCAAGAAGACATCTGGTCTTTTACCAGGGTAACTGTGCATTGATGAAAGGGAAATTATCAGACATTTCGGGGACTGTTGGACACTGGCTCTGAGCTGATGTTGATTCCAGGGACCCTAAAATGTCATTGTGGTCCTTCAGTTAAAGTAGGGACTTATGGAGGTCAGGTAATTCATGGAGTTTTAGATCAGGTCTGAGTTACAGTGGGTCCAGTGAGTCCCCGGACTCATCCTTGGTCATTTCCTCAGTATCAGAATGCATAATTGGCATAGACCTACTTAGCAGCTGGCAGAACCTCACTACTTGGCTACCTGACTAATAGGGTGAGGCCTATCATGGTGGAAAAGGGAAGTGGAAGCCACTAGAGCTGTCTCTACCTAGAAAAATAGTAAAAACAATATCACATGATTTGAGGGATTGTGGAGATTAGTGCCACCATGAAGGAATTGAAAGATGCAAGGGTGGTGATTCCCACCACATCCCCATTCAACTCGCCCATTTGGTCTGTGGAGAAGATAGATGGATCTTAGAGAATGACAGTGAATTATCATAAGCTTAACCAAGTGGTGACTCCAATTGCAGCTGCTGTACCAGATGTGGTTTCATTGTTTGAGCAAATTAACACACCTCCTGGTACCTGGTATGTAACCATTGACTTGGCAAATGCCTTTTTCTCCATTCCTGTCCATAAGGCCCACCAGAAGCAATTTGCCATCAGCTGGTGAGACCAGCAATACACCTTCACTGTCCTACTCAGGGATATATCAACTTGTTAGTGAAACATTTGCCTGCCAGAGGATGAAAATAAATCCAACCAAAATTCGAGGAACTTCTACCTCAGTAAAATTTCTAGGGGTCCAGTGGTGTGGGGTATTCCTTCTGTCAAGATATTCCTTCTAAGGTAAAGGATAAATTGCTGCATTTGGCCCCTCCTACAATGAAGAAAGGGGCACAACACGTAGTGGGCCTATTTGGATTTTGGAGGCAACAGATTCTCCATTTGGGTGTGTTACTCCAGCCCATTTATCAAGTGACCCAAAAGGCTGCCAGTTTTGAGTGGTGTCCAGAACAGGAGAAGGCTTTTCAACAGGTCTGGGCTACTGTGCAACCTGCTTGCAACTTGGGCCATAAGACCCAGCAGATCCAATGGTGTTTGAGATGTCAGTGGCAGATAGGGGTGCTGTTTGGAACCTTTGGCAGGCTCCCATAGGTGAATCACAGCGGAGGCCTCTAGGATTTTGGAGCAAGGCCCTGCCATCTTCTGCAGATAACTACTCTCCTTTTGAGAGACGGCTCTTGGCCTGTTACTGGGCTTTGGTAGAAACTGAACATTTTGACTATCCATCATCAAGTCACCACACCACCCGAATTGCCTGTCATAAACTGGGTGCTTTCTGACACATCTAGCAGTAAAGTGGGTCGTGCACAGTTGCATTCCATCATCAAATGGAAGTGGTATGTATGTGATCAGGCTTAAGCAGGTCCTGAAGGCACAAGTAAGTTACATGAGAAAGTGGCTGAAATGCCCATGGTCTCCACTCCTGCCACCCTGCCTTCTCTTCCCCAGCCTGCACCGATTATCTCCTGGAGTTCCCTATGATCTGTTGACAGAGGAAGAGAAGACTAGGGCCTAGTTCACAGATGGTTCTGCACGATATCCAGGCACCACCAGAAAGTGGACAGCTGCGGCACTACAGCCCCTTCTAGGACAGCCTTGAAGGACAGCAGTGAAGGGAAAGCTTTCCAGTGGGCAGAACTTCAAGTAGTTTACCTGGTTGAGAACTTTGCATGGAAAGAGAAACAGCCAGATGTGCTATTATATACTGATTTTTGTGCTGTAGACAATGGCTTGGCTAGATGGTCAAGAACTTGGAAGAAGCTTGCTTGGAAAATTGGTGACAAAGAAATTTGGGGAAGAGGTATGTAGATGAACCTGAGTGGTCAAATACTGTGAAGATGTTTGCATCTCATGTGAGTGCTCACCAACAGGTGACCTCAGAGGAGGAGTTTAATAATCAAGTGGATAGGAAGACCTGTTCTATGGACACCACTCAGCCTCTTTCCCCAGCCACCCCTTTCATCGCCCATTCGACCCATGAACAAAGTGGCCATGGTGGGAGGGATGGAGGTTATGCATGGGCTCAGCAACACGGACTCCCACACACCAAGGCTGACCTGGCTACTGCCACTGCTGAGTGCCCAACTTTCCAGCAGCAGAGACCAACACTGAGTCCTCGATATGGCATCATTCCTCAGGATAATCAGCCAGCTACCTGGTGGCAGGTTGATTTTATTGGACCTCATCATGGAAAGTGCAGAGTTTTGTCCTCACTGGAATAGACACTCCAGATATGCATTTGCCTATCCTGCATGCAATGCTTCTGCCAAGACTACCATCTTTGGACTCATGGAATGCCTTATCCACTGTCATGGTATTCCACACAGCATTGTCTCTGACCAAGGCACTCACTTTACAGCTAAAAAACTGTGGCAGTGACTCATGCTCATGGAATTCACTGGTCTTACTTTGTTCCCCATCATCCTAAAGACCTGGATCGATATAATAGTAGAATGGCCTTTTGAAGTCACAATTACAATGTCAACTAGGTGACAATTCTTTGCAGTTCTGGGGCGAAGTTCTTCAGAAGGCCGTGCATGCTCTGAATCAGTGTTCAATATATGGTACTGTTTCTCCCATAGCCAGGATTCATGGGGCCAGGAATCAAGGTGTGGAAGTGAAAGTGGCACCACTCACTAGCATCCCTAGTGATCCACTAGCAAAATTGTTGCTTCCTGTTCCCATGACATTACGTTCTGCTGGCCTAGAGGTCTTAGTTCCAGAGGGAAGAATGCTGCCACTAGGAGACACAACACCAATTCTATTAAACTGGAAGTTAAGATTGCCATCTGGACACTTTGGGCTCCTCCTATCTTTAAGTCAACAAGCTAAGAAGGGAGTTACAGTGTGGGCTGGGATAATTGACCTAGGCTATCAAGATGAATTCAGTCTACTGCTCCACAATGGAGGTAAGGAACAGTATGCATGAAATACAGGAGATCCATTAGTGCATCTCTTAGTATTACCATACCCTGTGATTAAGGTCAATGTGAAACTATAACAGCCTAATCCAGGCAGGACTACAAATGGCCCAGACCTTTCAGGAATGAAAGTTTGGGTCACTTCACCAGGGAAAATACATGACCTGTTGAGTTTCTTGCTGAAGGCAAAGGGAATACAGAATGGGTAATAGAAGGTGGTTATCAATACCAGCTACAAACACGTGACCAGCTGCAGCAATGAGAACTGTAATTGTCATGAGTATTTTCTCCTTTTTTTGTTAATAACATGTTCGTGAATATATACACTTATACTAAGAAAATATCTTCATTTTCTTTTCTTTTCCTTTAGTACGTGACATAAAATTTATTAACTTCCTATAAGCTCAGGTTAAGTATTGCTAACTTTATATAATAGTGTCTGGGTTGGAAAGTGTTGCATTTCTGGTTGTACAAAGAATAATTGTATTATGTTAGGCATAATTGTGACCTTATTACACTTTTTTTTTTTTTGGAGATGGAGTCTCACTCTGTCACCCAGGCTGGAGTGTGCAGTGGCATGTCTCAGCTCACTGCAATCTCCATCTCCCAGGTTCAAGCAATTCTCCTGCCTCAGCCTCCCAAGTAACTGGGACTACAGGTGTGTGCCACCACACTTGGCTAATTTTTTGTATTTTTAGTAGAGATGGGGTTTCACTGTGTTAGCGAAGATGATGTCGATCTTCTGACCTCGTGATCTGCCTGCCTCGGCCTCCTAAAGTGCTGGGATTACAGGTGTGAGTCACTGCTCCCTGCCAACCTTATTATTCTTTATTTGAAGATTATGTATGATCTCAAGAGATGTTTATGGGATCAAGTTGACAAGGGTTGGACTTGTGATGCTTTATACTGGGAGTTAACTTGATTGGATTAACGATGCAATATTGATCCTGGGTGTGTCTGAGGGTGTTGCCAAAAGAGATTAACATTTGAGTCAGTGGGCTGGGGAAAGCACACCCAACCTTAATCTGGGTTGCCACCATCTAATCAGCCACCAGTGAATATAAAACAGGCAGAAAAATGTGAAAAAACTATTCTGGCCTATCCTCCCAGCCTACATCTTTCTGCCGTGCTGAATGCTTCCTGCCCTTGAACATCGGACTCCATGTTCTTCAGTTTTGGGACTCAGAGTGGCTGTCCTTGCTCCTCAGCTTACAGTCTATTGTAGGACATTGTGATCATGTAAGTTTACAGTTAATAAAATCCCCATATATATATATATATTAAAAATATAGTTCTGTTCCTCTAAGAGAACCCTAACTAATACCGTCTGCTTCCCTCATATTCACCAAATTTCTGTCTCAATAAGTCAAAGAAGGAGGTCAGAGGTTGTATTTTATGTCTAGGTATCAGTAAACACATAGTTTCCCTAGTCTAGTGTCTAGTTAGCAAAAACTACAAAGAATGATATATAGGAGATGTGCTGATAAATGTTTAATGCTCTGATATACAGATTTATTAAAAAGCTAATTTTTAGTGGTTGCCCATTTCCGTTGTGTAAGTACTCCCACCATGGCCAATCTCAAGCTACTAACAGGATGTTACTAGACTCAGAGTTGGCAAGAGATGCAGGCATATGATCCACTTTTATGAGCTGGTAGGAACAGCTTCAGAACACTACTAGACATAATTGGAAATAAAGGGCTAGAGACTGTATTTTATACTACTTATGTTCAGCATTATGGTCTCTCAACTATCTTTTCTTTAGGTACTGCTGCATAGTGTTACAATTAAGTGTAATGTGATGGTACCTAACCTCAGCTGTTGCCCATATCCCTTGCTTTCTGATGCCTCAACCTGAGATACTATGAGAATTGCTAGCTGCTCATGTATGTAGTAACTGAACATGTGAAGATGTTAACATGCAATGGGTTCACCTTTGGTCAATAAGCAATAGGTAATGGCAGATAAATTATCCCTTTTCCTCTCAAAATCAGACAGTTTAGAATTATAGTTTACATAGATCTTTATGTAAGGCAGGGAGGGGTGTGTGCTCCCACCAGAACTGGGTGATAGTTGTCTACACTTTTACCTGATCCATAATGTAATCTTGCATTAATTGTCAGTACATACTTGTTTCACTTTTATCAAATTAACAACCTGCACAAAAAAGATCTTTTTTTCAAGATCTTCTTTCTGGAAAAACCAGCTTAGGACTCCTTAACATATTCCTGTAATTCAGTTATTGAAGTCTATGAGGATAGACTGAGGTGATACCAAATAGCATTGAATCAGTTTTGCTGTTAGTCAACTTTCTATCTCTATGGATTTGCCTTTTCTGAACATTTTATATAAATAGGATTATATAATATGGAGTATTTTATGACTGACTTCTTTCACTTAACATACTGTTTATAAGGTTTATCTATATTGTAGCATACTTCAGTACTTCATTCCTATGATGGAATAATATTCCATTGTATAAATCTATCACATTTTGTTTACCTGTTTGTCAGCTGATGAACATTTGGGTTGTTTCCATTTTGGAATCACGATAAATAATGCTGCTGTGAACATTTGTGTATGTGTTTGTGGGTGGACATATGTTTTCAATGCTCTTGGATACATAACTACTAGAGAAATATCTGCTAATTTTATGTTTAACAATTTGAAGAACATTCAAACTATTTTCCAGAGTCACTGCAACATTTCACAATCCCATTAGCAATCTATGTGGAGTTCCAATTTTTCCACACCATACCAATTCTCGCTATTTTCTGTATTTTGTATTTTAGCCATCTTAGTAGATTAGTTTTGATTTTCATTTCCCTAATGACTAATTATGTTGAAAATTATTTCGTACATTTATTGTCTATTTTTGCATCTTCTTTGGAGAAGTTAGATGTATCTATTGTTTTTCCTTTGTTACTATGTCAGCATTAGAGAATTCATCTTTTAAAAAAATTCTTATTGTTGTAGTAGTAGAGAAAGTTCTTTTTTTTTTTTTTTTTTTAAATGGGTATTGCAAAGCATTTGGTTGTAGCCTTCAGAACAGCAGGGAAAACCTAGTGAGATTATGCAATAATAATAAGATCTATTCCAGCTCTTTATTATTTGAATATGTTTTGCATATTAAGGAAGATGATGGGGCTAATTCATTATTTGGCTTCTGAGAGCTAATATCCAGCCCTATGGCTCTGTTCTTTTAGAGAGAAGCTAATTAGCTGAAGATATGTAGTTTGCCCAAGATCACCCAGCAAGTTATTGGCATAATAGGAATGTGAACACATGGGCTCTCAGTTTCCCATCTGTTGCCTGGTACATTTGGCTGCTTTGCTAGGAGTGGGTGTATGTATGTATATTTATGTTGCATTTCAGGAATGAGCAAAAGAAAGTGGGATGGCGTGTGCATTGTTTCAAATAGACACGGGAAAGTGGACATGATGTCATTTTTTTTCTTTCTTTATGCACTTAAAAATATATTGAAGGTGGTAAAGGTGATTCTAACACTCTAAAAGACAAATGAATGGCATTGTAACTCTTCATATTATATTTCAAGCTTTTGGATATCTAATTCTTTACTAATTTAAATACAGCTAGATAAAGAGGTAAAAACTGATTTAATGCTCCTAACAACTTTAATTCTTATGAACTCTACAGACATGCAGATATTTGAAGGTGTACATGGGAAAACTAAGCAATAAACCCAAACCTCCTTGTGTTCTGACACCTTGCTTCAATATTGAGAATCAGCACACACAAAAAAAGATTCTGCTAATGCTATTTATGCAGAATATTCTTTTACCTTTTAAATAAATGATCTCTTCCTACAGCAACATGAAGACCCGAAATGAGAATAATCATATTGTATAAATGTAGGAAAAAATTATCTAAAACAAAAGCAACCTAAAGAAATAAAAAGGATGCTCTTTTTGTGTTTTTAAGGATAATAATATTGATTTTCTACCTACTTTCTTTAGAGTAAAAATACACTCCATGACAGATCATTAAGATAGCATATAAGATCAATTTACATAAAACAATGGTAGCTATACACAGGCTAGCTAGCATGTTCCTCTTATCTTCAAATACCCCAAAGTGAAAAGTTTTAAAGTAAAAAAACCTGAATGGTACTTATACTAATTGTTCAAAATATATTGGATTTTTCTATTTAGTGTATCACTGTATTTTATTTTTCAATTATTTTATTAAGTGTGATTTATTTTAGAAGTGAATTTAAAAGGCCAATATTATATGTCAAATTAAAGTATATTGGTAATTTCATAGTTAATATTCATTTACTAATGTTAGCTAATAATCTTATATAAAATTACAGAAATCTACATTTAGAATTACCAGTTTAATATCCAAAAATTAGAAATGACACATTTTTCTGGATAGACTTATAAATCACGCACCACACCTTGATATATGTTGAAACTATATCCTCTATAGAGAAACTTGACAACCAGCAGGATATTGGATATAAATACAGTCTATGTAGCTATGTTGCCATCATGTAGACCTCTTTGATTTTTAAACAAAAGTAAAATAAAGATGTTATTATTATAGTTTCTCTAATTTCTTTTTGAAGAAATAATCACATCAATAATCAAAATAGGAGAAAATTAAATAAACTGGTGGCATAAGTTGTTGGAATACGATATACAAACCAAAAAAAAAGAAATCTTCAACATAACAACACAATGTAAAATTAATATTTGCTATGAGGTACAAAATAAAACTATTTTATGTAAAGAAACATATTCGCTTAAATTAGAAAGTAATTCTAGTTTGTTGGAGGTGTTCATCATGACCCATGTGGATTCTCTGGGCCAACCTGTCATTGGTATATACTCTCTAAAAAATGCCAACTACTTAAGGTATTCTCTAACAATCTCATTATTTATGCAGTTTCTATTTTTACAATATATGTGTCAACTTCAAGGTTTTCAAGGTGATTCAGGAACTATAAATTAACCTGGTAATATAAATTCCAAAACCATGCCAAAAGGTAGAAAATGAACACTTATTTTTTGTTCAGTTGTAGCATCATGCACAAAAGAGTGATTTGGCAGCAGTGACAAGTGACTTAGCATATGACACTTTGAGGCCAAACATCTTCCAGGAAGTGTAAGATTCCAGTATTTTTTTCTGCTAGGCTGGGGGCTATGGAGACTCCGAGAAGTGACTTTCAAGCCTCACGCAGCTAAAGCTCAAGAAAATAGAAGATAAGTGGGTTTGGCAATGATACCAGATAAAAAAAATAGTTGGACTTATGGTAGACTATTTTTATATTTCCCACTGTCTACTGTTCCTTCCCAGAGATCTACTTTTCTTTTCCTTTACCATTTTCTATTCAAGACAGTTAAGGGAGCATACAACATCAATAAAGTTATGAAACAGCAATGTCTACAAGAAAGGCTCTTCTAACACTAAGGTCTAGAAGTAAAAGCACTGTAAAATGGAATCAAGAGAATAGGTAAAGAAATAGATATGTTAATTAGCTTGATTTCATTTTTCTACAGTGTATGTGTGTGTTCATGTATCAAAACATCACATTTTGTCCCATAAATATGTACAAATGTTCTTTGCCAATTAAAAAATTTGAATTATTTTTAAAAAAAGCATAGACTCTAATCTAGGGAGACTCTGAATGTCTATTAATTTTTTAAATAAAATGTGATATATATAGCATTTTACATAGAGACACAAGATAAATTTTATCTGCAATTCCATTATTCTATGTCCTTTACTTTATAATTTTCTACACAGTTCTTGTCATTATACATGGTGCCACTTGTTTCTTTCCATCAGCTGCCATTTTTTACAACAGTTCCTTTAGATATAATATATGCCCTAATTTTATTCCGTAATTTACTGTACTGTACTGTAATTTATTATAATATACTGTAAAAAAGACTTCTTTTCACATGACATACCAGAAGTTTTTACTAAAACACGCACTTTGATTTTCTAGTCATTTATACACAGCTGCAGTCACACTACCTTCAAGTGTTATAAGTCAATGTGTTAAACTACAGTTTTTTGACTCCTCTCAGTAGCATAAACATGTGACTTTAGCTTGAAACATATCTCTACAAAAAGGTAAAATGTCGTTACAGCCTCTGGTGAACTCAGATCCAAGTGTTTTATGGTACAAGTAACTGCTGAGATTTTTAAAAGAGATATTAAATATTATTAAACTTGTGTTCATAAATGTGAAAACATATTAAAATAGATGCATTTCTTCACCTATATGATGCTAAAATTGTCAGAAGAAATAGAAACCTTGAAAGAAAGATTATCATTATATAAATTAAAAATGTTAGCGAAAAATAATTCTGTACTTCACCCCTCCACCACACACAAAAAAATCAGCCCTATAGTCTTTTACAGGTGAATTCTACTATAGTTTCTTCTTTTTAATTTTCATTTTTTAAAAAATTCACAAGTACAATTGTATATGTTTTTGGTGTACAACATGATGTTTTATAATATATATACATTGTAGAATAGCCAAATCAAGCAAATTTAAATATCTATTACCTTATATGTTTGCCATTTTTATGGTGAGAATATTTAAATTCTAGTCTGTTAGCATGTTTCAGGAATACAATATATTCTTTTTAACTATAGTCACCCATGTTGTACAACAGATCTCTTGAACTTATTACTCCTATCTAACTGAAACTTTGTAACCTTTTTCCAACATTTTCTCAACCTCTTTCCCACTACTGACCCAGCGCCTATTAACAACCATTCTATCCTCTACTTCTACCATATCAATATTTTAGATTCCGTACGTGACTGAGATCATGTGGTATTATTTGTCTTGCTGTGACTGGTTTATTTCTCTTAACATAATGTTCTCTAGGTTCATTCATGTTGTCTAAAATTTTAAAAAATCATTTTTTTATGGCTGAATATATTCCATAGTATATATGTACCACATTTTCTTTATCTATTCATCCATTAATGGATATTTGTGGCTATACAGCAACTTGGCTATTGAGAATAATGCTGCAATTAAAAAGGAAGTGCAGACATCTCTTGAAAAGACTGCCTTCATTTCTTTTGGATATATGCCAAGAAGTGGGGTTGATGAATTATATTGTAATTCTGCTTTTAATATTTTGAGAAATTCCTTTACTTTCTGCATAATGACTATACTAATTTATATCAACAGAGTGCAAGTGTTCCTTTTTATCCAAATTGTCCCAACACTTGTCTTTTTCACAATAGCAGTTCCAACAGGTATAAGGTAACATCTCATTGTAGCTTTAATGTGCATTTCCCTGATGATTAGTAATGTTGAACATTTTTTCATATACCTATTGGCCAGTTGTATGTCTTCATTTACGAAACGTCTATTCAGGTCTTCACCTATTTTTAAGTTGGATTATCTGTTTTCTTTTTATTGACTTGCTTGAGCTCTATACACACACACACACACGTCTATGTATATACTTATATATGTGTATATATGTATATACTTATGTGTGTATGTATATACATACATATGTGTATATATGTATATACTTATGTGTGTATGTATATACATATATGTGTATATATGTATATACTTATATGTGTGTATGTATATACATATATACGTGTATATTTGTATATACTTATATATGTGTATGTATATACATATATATGTGTATATATGTATATACTTATATACGTGTATATATGTATATACTTATATACGTGTTTGTGTGTGTGTGTATATATACACACACACACGGTGCTATCTTAGCTCACTGCCTCTAATCTCCCAGGTACAAGTGATTCTCCTGTCTCAACCTCTCAAAAAGCTCGGATTACAGGTATGTGCCACCATGCCCGGCTAATTTTTCTTTGTATTTAGTAGAGACAGGGTTTCACCATGTTAGTCAGGCTGGTCACAAAATCCTGACCTCAGGCGATCCACCCACCTTGGCCTCTCAAAGTGGTGGGATTACAGGCGTGGACCAGGGCGCCAGACTGAGCTCCTTATGTATTTTTAATATCAACCCCTTATCTGATGTATGTTTTTTAGGTTGTCATTTTGCTCTGTTGCTTTGTTTCATTGGCTCTGCAGAAGCTTTTTAGTTTGATGTAATCGCATTTATCTATTTTTGCTTTTGTTGCCTGTGTTTTTGAAGTCTTATCCAAAAAAAATATTGCCCAGGTTAATCTCACAAATCTTTCCACCTAATTTTCTTCTAACGGTTTAATAGTTTCAGGTCTTATGTTTACATCTTTAATACATTTTTATATTTATTTTATTTATTTACTTTTTAAAAAAATATATTGATTTTTTTATATGGTATAAGATAAGGGTCTAATTATATTCTTCTGCCCGTAAAGATCCAGTTATCCCAGCAATATGGTTAAAAATCAGTTGGCTATAAATGCATGGATTTATTTCTGGGCTCTGTATTCTTCTGTTCCATGGGTCTTCTTAATTTTTAGGCCAGTGTTTTATTTTTAGACCAGTGCTTATTTTTAGGCCGGTACCACACTGTTTTGGTTACTAGAGCTTTGCAGTATATTTTGAAGACAGAAAATGTGATGTTTTCAGCTTGTTCTGTTAGCTAAACATAGCTTTGACTATTTAGGGTCTTTTGTGGATGCATAACAATTTTATGATTTATTTTATTTCTGTGAAAAAATGTTACTGGAATTTTCATAGGGTTTGCATTGAATCTGTAGATTACTATGAGTAGTAGGGAATTAAAAAAAATATTAATTATTCCATTCCATGGACATAAGATGTCACCTCTTGGTTATATTTATTCCTAAATTTTTATTTTTTGTAGTTATTGAAAAATGAAACTTTTCCAGATTTGTTTTCCAATAGTTCACTATTCATGTATAAAAAATATTAATAATTTTTATGCATTGATTTTGTATTCTAAATCTTTCTGAATTTATTTATTAGTTCTAATAATTTTTGGTGGAGTTTCAATCTTCTCTGTATGAGATCATGTTATCTACAGAGAGATACAATTTAACTTCTTCAATTCCAATTTTAATGCCTTTTATGTCTTTTTTTTTAGTTTAATTGCTCTGCCTAGAGCTTCCAGTGCTATGTTTAATAGAAATGGTAAGAGTGGGCATCTTTATTTTGCTTTGGATATTAGAAGAAAAGTTTTCAGTTTTCCCCATTGAGTATAATGTTCATTCTGGCCTTGTAATATCTGGCCTTTATTGTGTTGTGGTATGTGCTTTTTATATGTTATTTGTTAACAGCTTTTATCTTGAAAAGATGTTCAATTTAGTCAGGTTTTTTTTTTTTTTTTTGCATCTATTGAGATTATCATTTTATTTTTGTCTTTCATTCCGCTAAACTTGTATTTCACACTTACAGATTTGAGTATGTTGAATCATCCTTGCATCCCAGGGGTGAATCCCACATAATCATGGTAAATTATCTTCTTAATGTGTTGTTGAATTGGCTTGCTAGAATTTTATTGAGGATTTTCTACTATACTTTCAATTAACAGAAAATCACTCTTTTAGAGAACTTCTCTGTAATACAGGAAAAGAGGAAAACTTGGCAAAACATTTTACAAAAATGAGGTAAAGGCAAACCAAGAAAAGGGAATTACATGCCAATCTCACATATTGATACAGATGCACAATACCTTAATGTAACAAATTTGTTGATCTAATGAGAAATTAAAATCTATTACCTCTGATCAGGTAAAATTTATCCCAGAATTGCAAAATTACTTTATTACCATCTTTTTTTTTTTTAACTATACTTTAAGTTCTAGGGTACATGTGCATAATGTGCAGGTTTGTTACATATGTATACTTGTGCCATGTTGCTGTGCTGCACCCATCAACTCGTCAGCACCCATCAACTCGTCATTTACATCAGGTATAACTCCCAATGCAATCCCTCCCCCCTCCCCCCTCACTGTGATAGGCCCCGGTGTGCGATGTTCCCCTTCCCGAGTCCAAGTGATCTCATTGTTCAATTCCCACCTATGAGTGAGAACATGCGGTGTTTGGTTTTCTGTTCTTGCGATAGTTTGCTGAGAATGATGGTTTCCAGCTGCATCCATGTCCCTACAAAGGACATAAACTCATCCTTTTTGATGGCTGCATAGTATTCCATGGTGTATATGTGCCACATTTTCTTAATCCAATCTTTCACTGATGGACATTTGGGTTGATTCCAAGTCTTTGCTATTGTGAATAGTGCTTCAATAAACATAGGTGTGCATGTGTCTTTATAGCAACATGATTTATAATCCTTTGGGTATATACCCAGTAATGGGATGGCTGGGTTGTATGGTACTTCTAGTTCTAGATCCTTGAGGAATCGCCATACTGTTTTCCATAATGGTTGAACTAGTTTACAATCCCACCAACAGTGTAAAAGTGTTCCTATTTCTCCACATCCTCTCCAGCACCTGTTGTTTCCTGACTTTTGAATGATCGCCATTCTAACTGGTGTGAGATGGTATCTCATTGTGGTTTTGATTTGCATTTCTCTGATGACGAGTGATGATGAGCATTTTTTCATGTGTCTGTTGGCTGTATCAATGTCCTCTTTTGAGAAATGTCTATTCATATCCTTTGCCCACTTTTTGATGGGGTTGTTTACATATTTTAATACAAATTTTACTACATCATGCAAACAAGAGCAAATGGCCAAATAGTACATAGACTGTACTTGTTTGAGCAGCATTTAATAATTTCACTTTTTATATTTCATTTCACATGCTACTAAAAGATTATAAAAACTGCAGTAGTGGCAGTTGCATGGTTTGCCTTTGTCCATTGCTTCCACAGTAGAACAGAATGCCTAGGGGGCTGGATATAAGATTATAGGAAGGAGATCCCAGTGCTTGCATTATAAGGTCCTTAAGATGCATAGGTGACAAGGATAAACCAAACCCAAACTTATTGCTTTATGCACTGGATTGTAGCTATCCTACTGCATTTGTTACCAAAACACCTTCATGCAATATGAGTCCTGCTGCTCACTGCACAAAAAGCCAATCACCAAGACAACAATTATTGCCAAAGAAGAAGGCTTTAATCAGGTGTTGAAGGAGGAGATGGGAGATCAATCTAAAATCCATCTTCCTGATCAACTAAAATTATGGGATTATATAGCAGAGTAGAAACGTAACTATGTGTGAGAAAACAGGAACTCAGGAGAGCTAAGGAAGTAGTCAGTCATGAGGAAAGAAGGGCCTGGGGTCTCAATGTCTGGATGTGATAATCTGGTGAAACTCAGTTCTTTGATACTTTTTGAGCGGGCTGGGGGTCTCTCCCTGAGGAAGGAACTCAGAAAAAACAAATGTAAGCTTCAAGCTCTAAGACAAAAAGGGCCAATTTCTATGCTTATTAAAAAAAAAAAAGAAAAGAAAAGAAAAGAAAAAAAACTATCTATGGGTCTCTTGGGCCAATTTAAGTCCTCCCTTTCTATTTATCAATCAATATTGATTTTTTAAAATTTTTATTGATAAATAGAAAGGGGGTATTGAAACCAGTCCAAGAGTTTTTTTTTATTATTTGAGGAATCTGGCCATTGAGCTTTCTGATTGCTTCATGCTGAGGAGGGGCATCATGGACAGCTCCATTCCATAGGTGACCATGTGGCCACCCAGGAATCAAAGATTAATCTAATACTGTAGATTTATTGTAAAATATAATCTTTCTCTCTCTATTGCCCCACTTCCACCAAAGACAAATTACAGCAGGACCAACCTACCTGTGAAATAAGCTTCAGTCTCTTATACTTGCCCTGATTACCCACATATAGTGCAGCAAGAATTATTGTCCACATAGGCTCTCCTAAACTGGCTTTGCTGGAACCTCTTACAAAGCCATTTCAGTCAAAGCTCTGGGAAAATTACCAGTTCTTCCAATTTGTTTCCATTATAAAAGAAAAGGAGCTCTTATTAAATGTATGCAAACAAACACATTGCTATGAATTAAGAATATTCACAAATAGTTTGTTCTGGAGAAATTAGGCAGAGAGATAAATATGCCCCAAATTCTATTTATAAAAGTATACTCTATATACTTAAAATATATTTCAAGGCTATAAATAGCTGAAATGAAAAAAAATTCTCCAAACTCTGAAAAACAAAAGAATCAGCAATACTTTGAACAAAAATAGTCATGAAAATTATTTCAGACCTCCATTAGTTCAGTACCTTCAATCAATACTTGCTCTGCTTCATATTGGGAAGGCAATTGTTATGAACACATCAGCCTTTTAATTAGAGTCCTGGAGGTTTTATGTAATACAGTGGCACAATCTCCAAAGTGATCAGAAACCTTCATTTAAAAGTTATTTCCATGAACTCTCCCAAAGAAGCAAGCTCTGAATTGTAGCTGATTATACGTCACCTTTTGAGGAGAATCCAAGCAAAACAACAATTTTGAATGACACAAGTCTTAGAACAGCCATAATAAAAGACACAGTTGACAAGGACGTACAATTTAGCACACTTTCTATAGCAAAACATAATTTAATACAATAATTATAATTATTACTGAGAACATATATTAAGACATATCAGAATTTCAGGAATGTCATATAAGCTTGGAACACATATTAACAACATACCTATATAAATATAACCCTCAGAAAACTAAATACCACTTCACATTTGACAATTCTCCCTGTATAATTCTAACATAACAAATAAACCTAATAAGCCTAATACATCTTTCTTGGACTTCAGGGAACTTAATACCCAAAAATGTTGGTTTAAGGTCATAGAGACTGAATTCAGAACTTGAAATTTTGTTATTAGAAAGTTTGTAAAATACTAAAGGTCTAAGACACTCAATATCACAAAATAGGAACACGAATTACTATAAAATAATCATTCATCTAGGAAAAAATATAATTCAAAGTGTTTACTCTTTGGTAGAGAAGAGGCCAGTTTCCTAAACAATAAGACCTAATAAAAACAGCACGAGGCCAACTCTGTCTGTCTCTCCTTCCCTCTATATTTTTTCTTCTGTAGTATTACTCAAAATGTAGACAACAATATCTTATTATCCTGTACATGAAAATATTGTTCAAAAGAAAAAAACGTATTTTACCTTTGTCTTGTATATTATTGACATTAAAGCTAATTTTAGTAAAATCTTATAAACAAATCTTTCAAATTTTAATCAGTTTCACCATAAAGTAAGATTCCCATAAACTTTTTATAACCCCTTCCAGTTTTCTATTAAAGAGCAGATCAATGTTCCAGGAAAATTCTGTTATTCTGACACATTGGCCCAGATACTGGCCTTGCAGGATTGTGTTTCGGATATTGATATTTAATTTATAGAAAAACTCTGAACTTATCTTATCCCTCAAAATCATCCCTTACAATCTCACATGCCCAACTCTTCTGCAATTAGTCCCTGAGCCTATAGGGATTGCTAGTTTTAATTTCTGGTCCCATGTCTCACAAAAACAGTTCATTTTGATTGTTACCTTCTCCCAGGTCTGAAGACAAGGCTTCAACTTGTGTCATTACTCAAGAGTTATCAGGGGTTGGTGCCTTTTTTAGACGCAGGAGTCAAAGGCTAGTAACTTAACAGCACAAGGATTAGTTAATAGATTATGCATACTACACAAATTCCTGTCATTCTCTCTAACATGTCACAAATGACAACACTGTGGTTTGGTTTATAAGAGTTACTGCCTGCCTGAGGTACTTCAAATCATTGCATTTCAGTGGTTAGGTTACTCACTGCATGTTTCTAGTTGCTAGCATTCTAGTGACAGAACTGTGACCAAAGGCATCAAAAGTGTGATGATTTGGGTCCCATGGCAAATTTATCAAAGTAAGACAATTAACTTTTCTGTCCATCATTTTTTCAAAGTAAATGTAAATATCAGTAAATTTTATACAACAAAAGAAGGAAAAAGTAATAACGAGCACACAGTTATTTCTTTTTAGCTAGTTTAAAGGAGCATTATCACATATTTCCAAGATTAGTTTCTAGATACAGTACTGACAACTGATGATGTAACTTCCACCACTAAAAGCTTCATACCAGTGCAAAACTTATACATATTTTGTTTTCAAGTACATACATGAAGGCCTATTACTGATTAATGGCTTGGATCAAAGATCACTAGAGACTCTCACAATTTTTATTACCGCTTAATCCAAGTGAATATCACTTAATTTTAATAAAGATAAACACAACTGAATTAGTTTGAGAGAAATACCAATTACTTAAGGACAAGGCTAATCTTTCCTGAACATTAAAATTTTGCACCCACATTGTAATTTTTCATTACCTAAAGAAAAAAATCTAAAGCAACCCTATATTATTGATTGAACTGAATTACCTAATTACCTTGGAAATAAATGCATTTTAAAGATTTTTATTCTCACCTCATTTTCCAAGTAACAAAATAAATAGTTCATTATTTCTGCTCAAAACTTGTATAAATAAGTTATTTATTTATTTATTTATTTTTGCCAGGATCCTTAAAGCTCTTGTATCTCTCTTGATAAACAAAGGTAAGCAAAACCAACCAAATTTTAAATGACTGATGTGTGCTATCATTTTTTTGCAGGTTTGACAAAGGTAGTTTAGGAATTCTAGAAAAAGAGAATAAATGATGGCTTGTTAGAAATGCATGGGAAACAACGTGACTATTTACAGAACCAAATAAAAGACTTCTACTGGAAATCAGAAAACATCAATGGTTCTATATATATAATGTGTGTGTGTGTGTGTGTGTGTGTGTGTGTGTGTATGTATATGTACATAGACACCAAAGGAGAACAAACAGCAAAAAAATAAAAAAATAAAGATAAAAACAAATAAACAGGAAACCAACTCCAAATTTTTCTCCTACTCAGTTAATCTTGGAGGCTAACATGTTACCCAGAGCCTTAAAAAAGATGATGAATATTTCGTTCCTGGCACAAAAATTAATGTTTTTAAGTTTATCAATACCACTATACATTTCATGCAATTAAGAAACTCACTTTAGGCTGCATGACCAGTAAGTACTACAGTGCTAGTATTATCTATGCAGAAGAGCAAACACGTTGTGAAACAAAGCAATGCAAGCATTTATGTGAAATTTGGCTCCATGTTAAATCTGACTTTCTGCTTAACTATGTTATAAAATGAATTGCCAATTACCCAATGTATTTCATTATAATATTTCTTAATTTACCTTCATTGAGACTAAGAGCTTTAACTATGACCAATGTGAATTAGACAAATTTCTCCAAGTTTCTATCAGATTTTAAAGAATATTTTACTATCTACATTTTTTCAGCTTTCTATTTTCTTTGTATGTGCATAAAGACAGACACACAGAGAACCAGGAAAAAAAACAAATATAACTTTCACAGACCATCTATGATATGCTTAGACTTTCTGTTTTGTCCTAAATTTACTTTTCTTTTTAAATAACCAGTTATTTTATTTTAGGACAAAAATTCACCATACAAGATCCTTTCTCATATAAAATTATTCTCTTTTCATTATAGCCTTCCTTACCAAAAGTATATCTTCATATTCATAACTGTTTTCACATCTCTCTCTCCTACTTACTGGTTCCTCTCTATATTGTTTCATAAATAATCTTTTCAAGTCATTATTTTTTAAACTTTTAGATAACTTCTGAATTAGAAAAAAAAATTATTATTATTATTATTTTAAGACAGTGTCTTGCTCTGTCATCCAGGCTGGAGTGCAGGGGCATGATCTCGGCTCATTGCAACCTCCACCTCCCAGTTTCAAGTGATTCTCCTGCCTCAACTTCCTGAGTAGCTGGGATTACATCCATGTGTCACCATACTAGGGTAATTTTTGTATTTTTAGTTGGTCAGACTGGTAGTGAACTCCTGATCTCGTGATCTGCCCACCTTCGCCTCCCAAAGTGCTGGGATTACAGGTGTGAACAACTGCATCCAGTGACAAAATTATTCTTCTAACTAGAAACATCACGTTTTTAGCACATTTTATATACACAATTATATATTAACTATAATTCTTATCTTTACTACCCTTCAATTTTAGGGAAACCTTAGAAAGCAAGAAATTCTGAAGTATCAGATATTAGCATTTTATAGATGAGAACAATTCCACAATTTATAGAAACATATTTTTCCGTATCATAATCCTTTCTTAATTGGAAATGATTCAGTCAATGAGTATGAAAATTTTTTTTTAAGACTTAAATTACAAAAATTCACCTATGATGCTTACCCATTTATATACATATATATAGAGAGAGAGGCAGTTTAACTAGATTGTTTATGCATTACTTACCTTCTTGTTAACAACTTTGTAATCTGTGGATTTCAGGTGTTAACCAAAATAAGAACCTTAAAGTTAACTACATGTGCATTTTCACCAATAACTCAAAAGATTTAGTTATTTTAATTAAACCAACAATATTAGTCTTACTTATAAAAAAAAATCACACAAAGAAAAATCTTTTTGTTTGACTGGGTTTATAGTTTTACAATCTGTCCCAATCCCTGACATCTCAAAATATCTAGCAGATGCAAATATAAAGCCCAGACAAAAATGTATGCTGATAATGCTGAAGACATTTCTATTTCTATTTCACTGATAACTTTAAAGCCAGCTTATGAAAGATTTACTTAAGTCACATGAAACTTGAAAAATACTTTGGACTGACTTACTTCATTTATGAGTGCTTTTTTATTTATAAGACAATTTGGGAGACGTAAAATAAAACATAATAAATGTACATAGACATGAACACATCTAGACATGCACACACACATAAACAAAGATCCAGTAGCTTTAACTCAGAACTCTAGCCACAAGATAGCAATACAGACTCACTGGTTTACATGGCTAGAATTGATTTGTCCCCATAGCTAATCCAATGAATGTTGTGAACCAAAATTTTGGGTAAAGCAGTTTTCATGTCAGTTTGATGTTTAAAGGCCAAACCTCCCCAGACTCCAAAGAATACTAGGGCCAAACAACACCAAATAATATCACATACTAACTAGGCCTGACCCTGCTTAGAAGAGCATCACAATAGCCTGGGTTCACGGAACTCCATCCCACTTTCCCATTCAACAGCAAACTCCAGATTCCAGACAATGTTGGGGCCAAGTAATATCATAAAATAATATCACTTTATAGAATTTGAATTTCCCGTGATACACACACAATTTCCAAAACCAAAATCCAACTGCTGAAGCAACCAACAAGCCCCAAGAGTGTCCAAACTGAAACAGTCAGTCAGGTGCTGCTTCTCTCCATTAGTTCAGCTTGATCAACCTGCAAAAAAAAATTCTTTAGGAAATTCTCAAATTGAGAGGAGCTTATCTCACTGTCTGATATCCACGAAGACACTCATCTGCCCTGATGCAACACAAAACACACAATTACATGCAAGCCCCCAAGAGTGTCCAAACTGAAGCAGAGTGCTTTCCTCTCAAGGTCAGTTGGGCTTGTTCAACTCACACATTAAAAATTTCTCAACCTGCAGGTGAAAAATTTCTTCAAAAATTTCTCAAATTGAGAGAAGCAGACCCTGATGTCTGGACCCACAAAGGACACTCACCAATCCAGATGTAGAGGCCACATTTCAAAGGCTATTTTTCCAAGGCAATCAGGAATGCAGTTGGGGCTGACTGTGGCAGGCCCAGAGAGATATGGAAACTCACCTCCAGCCAAAATTGGGTGGGCAGCTGCTTAGGAGGACTTCTGAGATTCCTTCCCCAAAATAGCCAAGCCAGGAGCAACTCACATTACAGTTTAGGGAACCAAAATCTGTTACTGGAATATCAGGGATTCAGTCTAGGTCCTGCTACTCACTGCACATAAAGTCAATCACTGAGGCAATGATTATTGCCAAGGAAGAAGGCTTTAAATCAAATGTTGTAGCTGAGGACATGAGAGATCATTCTTAAATCCATCTCCCTGACCAACTAAAATTTGGGGTTTATATAGCAGGGAAGACATGTAACTGTGTGTGAGAAAACAGGAAATCAGGAGGGGTAAGGAAGTAGTCATGATGAATGAGAGGACTGGAGTCTCAGTGTCTGGATGTGGTGATCTACTGAGTTTCGGTTTTTTGATACTTTTTGAGAGGCTTAAAGGTCCCTTCTTGAAGAAGGAACTCAGATAAAACAAATATAAGCTTTAAGCTTTAAGACAAGAAGGGCCAATTTCTGTGTTTATTTAAAAAAAAAAAAAAAAAAACTGTCTATGGGACTATTAGGTTGTGATATATTTCGGCTGTGTCCCCACCTAAATCTCATCTTGAATTGTAGTTCCTATAGGCCACACGTATCATGGGAGGGACCTGGTGGGAAGTAATTGAATCATGGAGGTGATTTCCCCCATGCTATTCTAGTGATAGTGAGTAAGTTATCATGAGATCTGATGGTTTTATAAGGGGCCTTCCCATTTCCTTGGTACTCATTCTTCTCTCTCCTTCAGTTGTATGAAGAAGGATGCATTTGCTTCCCCTTCTGCCATGATTGTAAGTTTCCTAAAGCCTCCCCAGCCATGCTGAACTGTGAGTCAGTTAAACCTCTTCCCTTTAGAAATTACCCAGTCTCAGGTATGTCTTTATTAGCAGTGTGAGAATGGACTAATACAGGCTGGTTTCCCATCCTTCCAGGGGAGAAAAGCATTTTTTCAGAGGACAACATGCAATGGATCAATGTGGACAAGTTAACACTAATCTTACAGTGTAATTTCTTTTTAAAAAAATAAACACTTCATTATTATTTTTATGTAGAATTAATTTTAGGTTCACTGAATTTGTTAAATTATAAATTGATAAATTACAGTTATGTATATTTATGGGGCATGAAGTGATGTTATGATTTATACATACAATGTGGAATAAGTAAATCAAGCTAATTAACATATTTGCTATATTTACCATGCTGTATAATATCATTTACTATATGCATCATGCTGTATAATATAGCTCCAACCAAAAAATAAAAAAATAAAAAATAAACTATTCCCCCTATCTAATTAGGACTTTGTAAGCTTTATTTTTTAAAAAAAGTTTTAGGTTCACAGTAAACTTTAGTGGAAAATACAGAGATTTCCTATATATCCTCTTCTCAACATATGCACAGCCACTCCACTCTCACCATCGCGCACCAGAGGTACATTTGCTATAATTGATTAACCTACATTGACAAATCTCTGTAACAAAAGCACATGGTTTACATTAGGGTTCACTCTTGGTGTAGTATCTTCTATGGGTTTACACAAATATATAATGACACATATCCACCATTATCGTATCATACAGAATAATTTCACTGCCCTAGAAATCCCCCCTGCTCTGATTATTTATCCATTTCCCTCCCATAAACCCTGGCAACCACTAAACTTTTTTTTTTTTTTGGTCTTTCCATAGTTTTGTTTTCTATATACTGTCATGCAGTTGGAATCACATGGTATACAACATTTTTAAATTGGCTTTTTTAATTTTAATTTTTAGTTTTTGAAATGGAGTCTCACTCTGTTGCCCATCCTGGGGTGCAGTAGTGTGATCTTGGCTCACTACAACCTCCGCCTCCCAGGTTCAAGTGATTCTTGTGCCTCAGCCTCCCAAGTAGCTGGGATTAAAGGCACCCACCACCATGCCTGGCTAATTTTTGTCTTTTTTTTAGTAGAGACGAGTATTCCCCATGTTGGTCAGGCTGGTATCAAACTCCTGACCTCAAGTGATCCTCCCACTTCCAAAGTGCTGGAATTACAGGCATGAATCACCATGCCCAGCCCAAATTAGCTTTTTAAAATCAGTAGCATGCTTATAAGTTTTCTCCATGTCTTTTTATGGTTTTATAACACATTCCTTTATAGCACTGAATAATAATATCTTATTGTCTGGATGGATGATGGTTTATTTATCCATTAACCAACTGAAAAACATCTTAGTCGCATCTCAGTTTCGACAGTTTTGAATAAAGCTGCTATAATTATCCATGCTGTAGTGCTTTGTGTGGACCTGTTTTCAACTCATTTGGGTAAATGCCAAGGAGCGGGATTGCTGGATTGTATGTAAGAGTAGAATCAGTTTTGTAAGAAACTCCCAAATTGTCTTCCAAAGTCATTGTGACATTTTACATTCCTCCCAGCAATAAACGAGAGTTTTTGTTGCCTTACATGCTACTTACTTCTGGTATTGCCAGTGCTTTGAGTTTTGGACATTCAAATAGTTGCATATTGGTATCTCATTTATTTTAAAACTGTAGTTTCTTAGTGAGATATAATGCTGAGCATCTTTTCATATGCTTATTTGCCATCTGTGCTCGTCTTCATCAGTGAGGTATCTGTTCAGAATTGTTGCCTATTTAAGAAAAAATTATCATCCTGATACCAAAGCCTGGCAGAGACACAACCAAAAAAGAGAATTTTAGACCAATATCCCTGATGAACATCGATGCAAAAATCCTCAATAAAATACTGGCAAACCGGATTCAGCAACACATCAAAAAGCTTATCCACCATGATCAAGTGGGCTTCATCCCTGGGATGCAAGGCTGGTTCAACACTCGCAAATCAATAAACATAATCCAGCATATAAACAGAACCAAAGACAAGAACCACATGATTATCTCAATAGATGCAGAAAAGGCTTTTGACAAAATTCAACAGCCTTTCATGCTAAAAACTCTCAATAAATTCGGTATTGATGGAACGTACCTCAAAATAATAAGAGCTATTTATGACAAACCCACAGCCAATATCATACTGAATGGGCAAAAA
>NC_037685.1:8488455-8489876 GCF_003255815.1 Theropithecus gelada | reverse complement strand
ATAATCCAGCATATAAACAGAACCAAAGACAAGAACCACATGATTATCTCAATAGATGCAGAAAAGGCTTTTGACAAAATTCAACAGCCTTTCATGCTAAAAACTCTCAATAAATTCGGTATTGATGGAACGTACCTCAAAATAATAAGAGCTATTTATGACAAACCCACAGCCAATATCATACTGAATGGGCAAAAACTGGAAAAATTCCCTTTGAAAACTGGCACAAGACAGGGATGCCCTCTCTCACCACTCCTATTCAACATAGTGTTGGAAGTTCTGGCTAGGGCAATTAGGCAAGAGAAAGAAATCAAGGGTATTCAGTTAGGAAAAGAAGAAGTCAAATTGTCCCTCTTTGCAGATGACATGATTGTATATTTAGAAAATCCCATTATCTCAGCCCAAAATCTCCTTAAGCTGATAAGCAACTTCAGCAAAGTCTCAGGATACAAAATTAATGTGCAAAAATCACAAGCATTCGTATACACCAGTAACAGACAAACAGAGAGCCAAATCATGATTGAACTTCCATTCACAATTGCTTCAAAGAGAATAAAATACCTAGGAATCCAACTGACAAGGGATGTAAAGGACCTCTTCAAGGAGAACTACAAACCACTGCTCAGTGAAATAAAAGAGGACACAAACAAATGGAAGAACATACCATGCTCATGGATAGGAAGAATCAATATCGTGAAAATGGCCATACTGCCCAAGGTAATTTATAGATTCAATGCCATCCCCATCAAGCTACCAATGAGTTTCTTCACATAATTGGAAAAAACTGCTTTAAAGTTCATATGGAACCAAAAAAGAGCCCGCATCTCCAAGACAATCCTAAGTCAAAAGAACAAAGCTGGAGGCATCACGCTACCTGACTTCAAACTATACTACAAGGCTACAGTAACCAAAACAGCATGGTACTGGTACCAAAACAGAGATATAGACCAATGGAACAGAACAGAGTCCTCAGAAATAATACCACACATCTACAGCCATCTGATCTTTGACAAACCTGAGAGAAACAAGAAATGGAGAAAGGATTCCCTATTTAATAAATGGTGCTGGGAAAATTGGCTAGCCATAAGTAGAAAGCTGAAACTGGATCCTTTCCTTACTCCTTATACGAAAATTAATTCAAGATGGATTAGAGACTTAAATGTTAGACCTAATACCATAAAAACCCTAGAGGAAAACCTAGGTAGTACCATTCAGGACATAGGCATGGGCAAAGACTTCATGTCTAAAACACCAAAAGCAACGGCAGCAAAAGCCAAAATTGACAAATGGGATCTCATTAAACTAAAGAGCTTCTGCACAGCAAAAGAAACTACCATCAGAGTGAACAGGCAACCTACAGAATGGGAGAAAATTTTTGCAATCTACTCATCTGACAAAGGGCTAATATCCAGAACCTACAA
>NC_037685.1:7715845-7865956 GCF_003255815.1 Theropithecus gelada | reverse complement strand
CCCGGCCCCCCAAAGGGCTGGGGTTACAGGCTTTAGCCCCCCCCCCCGGCCCTCCTTTTTTTTTTTTTTTTTTTTTTTTTTTTTGAGACGGAGTCTCGCTGTGTTGCCCAGGCTGGAGTGCAGTGGCCGGATCTCAGCTCACTGCAAGCTCCGCCTCCCGGGTTTTTACGCCATTCTCCTGCCTCAGCCTCCCGAGTAGCCGGGACTACAGGCGCCTGCCACCTCGCCCGGCTAGTTTTTCGTATTTTTTAGTAGAGACGGGGTTTCACCGTGTTAGCCAGGATGGTCTCGAACTCCTGACCTCGTGATCCGCCCGTCTCGGCCTCCCAAAGTGCTGGGATTACAGGCTTGAGCCACCGCGCCCGGCCAGTAATAGTCATTTTTACTGATATGAGATGGTATCCATTGTAGTTTTGAATTGCCTTCTTCTAATGATCAGCAATATTGAACTTTCTCTCTATGATTGTTGGCTGCATTTATGTTATTCTTTTGAAGTGTCTGTTCATGTCCTTTGCCCACTTTTTAATGAGTTTATTTGTTTTTCTCTTGTAAATTTAAGTATCTTATAGATGCTGGGTATTAGACTTTGTCACATGCATAGTTTACAAAATCCCCCCCACCCCATTCTGTTGTTTGTTCACTTTGTTTATCATTTATTTTGTTGTGCAGAAGTTCTTTAGTTTAATCAATCTCATTTGTCAATATTTGTTTTTGTTGCAATTGCTTTTGACATGTTCATTATGAAATCTTTGCCCATTCCTATGTTCAGAATGGTATTGCCTACATTGTCTTCTAGGTTTTTATAGCTTTGGATTTTATATTTAAGACTTTAACCCACCTTGAGTTAATTTTTGTATATTTGTAAGGAAGGGATCCTGTTTCAATCTTCTGCATATAGCTAGCTAGTTATTCCAGCACCATTTATTAATAAGGAGTCTTTTTCCATTCCTTTTTTTTTTTTTTTTTTTTGTCAGGTATGTTGAAAATCAGACACTTGAAAGTGAGTGGCCTTATTTCTCGGTTCTCTATTTTGTTCCATTTGTCTATGTGTTTGCTTTTGTACCAGTATCATGCTGTCTTGGCTATTGTAGCCCTGTAGTGTAGTTTGAAGTTAGGTAGCATGGTGCCTCCAGCTTTGCTCTTTTGCTTAGGATTGTCTGGGCTATTTGGGCTGTTTTGGTGATTCCTGTACATTTTAAGATAGTTCTTTCCAGTTCAGTGAAGAATGTCAATGGTAGTTTAATAGAAATAGTATTGAATGTATAAAATGCTTTGGGAAGTATGGTCATTTTAATGATTTTGACTTTTCCTATCCATGATCATGGAATGTTTTTCCTTTTTTTGAGTGTGTCATCTCTAATTTCTGAAAGTGGATGATAGTTCTCCTTGTAGAGATCTTTCGCCACCTTAGTGGCATTCCTAGGTATTTTATTCTTTTTGTAACAATTGTGAATAGTATCCTATTCCTGATTTGGCTCTCAGCTTGACTGTTGTTTGTGTATAGGAATATTAGTGATTTTTGCACATTGATTTTATATGTTGAGACTTTGCTGAAGTTGTTTATCAGGCTAAGGAGCTTTGGTGCTGAGACTATGGGGTTTTTAGACATAGGATCATGTCATTTGCATGCAGGGATAATTTGACTTTCTCTTTTCCTATTTAGATGCTTTCGCCTAATTGCCCTGGCCAGGACTCCAATACCATGTTGAATAGGAATGACAGAGGGCATCCTTGTCTTATGTCCATTTTCAAGGTGAATGCTTCCAGCTCTTTATCTATTCAATATGATCTTGGCTATGGGTTTGTGATAGATGGTTTTTATTATTTTGAGGTATGTTCCTTCAATACCTAGTTTATTCATAGTTTTCAACATAAAGAGGTATTGAATTTCACCTAAAGCCTTTTCTGCATTTATAGAGATAGTCCTGCGGATTTTGTCTTTAGTTACGGTTATGTGATGAATCACATTTATTGATTCGCATATGTTGAACCAACTTTCTCTCCCAGAGGTAAAGCTTATGTAATCATAGTGGTTAAGCTTTTGGATGTGCTGCTGGATTCGTTTTGCAAGTATTTAATTGATAACGGTTGCACTGATGTTCATTAACGATATTGGCCTGAAGTTTTGTTTGTTCATTTGTTTGTTTGTTTTAATTCTGCCAGGTTTTGGTACCAGAAACCTGGACCTGTAGAATGAGTTAGGGAGGAGGTCCTCTTCCTCAACTTTTTGGAATAGATTCAGCATGAATGAAACCAGGTCTTCTTTGTACATCTGGTAGAATTAAGCTGTGATTTTTTCTGGTTCTTAGTTTTTTGTTTCTTTTCTTTTTTTTTTTTTTTTTTTTGCTTTGTAGTCTTCATTACTGACTCAAATTCAGAGCTCATTATTAGTTTGTTCAGGCATTCAGTTTCTTTCTGGTTTACCCTTGGGAGGACATATGTGTCTAGGAATTCATCCATTTCTTCTAGATTTTCTAGTTATGTGCATAGAGGTGATCATAATATTCTCTGATGGTTATTTGTATTTCTGTCAGGTCAGTGGTAATATCCCCCTTGTCATTTCTAATTGTGTTTATTTGAAACCTTTCTCTTTTCTATCATTTATCTTAGCATCTACCAATCTCTATTATTCCTCATTGATCTCTTCCAACTCTTAGGTCATACAGAATTTAAAAGATGAACTTTAAATACGCATAATATCTATTTCTTTAGGTATATTGTAAGAATAAATATGCTGTAATCTCTACGAATTACAAGAGTTATGGTATGGTATTTTGTAACACAGAGTTATACTGCAATTTTCAGAACATAGTAGGTTCGTGAAGTTGTGAAAACAAGTAAAATAAATTGTAAATATAATTATAGTAAGTCAAAAAAGACAGAAAGATGAAATGAGAAATCAATCTCTGGCTTCATATTACCATTATAGAATTGTTTCCCCAGTACTTTTACATTATGATAAATATATCTTATGCATTAGTAAACATAACTCCTTTTAAGAAATAAATATCATTCTTAATAATATTTTAAAACTATTAATGATTTAACTAAATGCTAGAATGTTAATTTGTCTAACTAAATATTGCATTCATTTAGCAAATTCTGACCGTAAGAACAGAAAGCCCCTTTACATTTCAAGCAATACCATGTTATAAAAATGACCTAAAAAAGACTTAGAGTATAACAAATTGCAGTATCTTGCTTCTTAATATCTTAAAATTTCAATGATTTATTTAGTATTCAGCTTATTTGGAAAACACTAGATGTAGAAAATAATTTTATTCAATGCTTTAATGTATTTTATTTCAAATTCTCGTAACTTACAAATAAGACCATCTGTACTATATTAGCTGGGAGAAAGATGGTTAAAAGGCAGAATTTTCTTAGCTTGAGTACACAGGTGCTATGACTCATGGTGTGGGAGGGGAGTTAACAAAGCACTGCTTTAACAGCATAATCTAACTCTCACAGAGAAGCGAAGATTGTCTACTGGAAGAATTGGGTTTTGCATTCATGATTGATGAGATTATTCTAACAAGTGAAAATAAACAGTTACTGATGGCACACGTATTTTAGTTGCTGATAAGATGCTTTTTGGGTGCCATTATTATGCCATCTGTCTTTAATGCATTGTTTCTTTTTTTTCTTTTTTTTTACTTTATGACCATCTAGCTGTTTGATGACTGTTTGCCGGTATCTTGATTCAAGAACATTTGTAAGAAAGCAAAACATAATAATTTTCCATATGAATTGTTGTGATTTGTACACATATATACTCTTTTTATATTTATTCATTAACACAAATTTCTACCAAGAGATAAAATGTGTAGTACCCTTGAAACTCCTTTAAAATTGATTTTTATGTAATAAAATAAATTGCAGTAAAATTAGATGTCATTTAGTTTTCCATTTCCAGATGATTGTTAGCACTTTTTGCCGTGAATTTGATTAAATATTTTAGAATTAAATGACTTTGAAAGTCATTATGGCTTCCACAATATCCGGATGTCTTTGTGTAACATACATAAGGTTTTTACAGTATAGATCAAAGTTTACTCTGAGGAATGAGACTAAAGTGAGTCTTCTTTTCTCAATAACTCACTTGAAGTGATTTCTAAATATCATGATATTAAAAGCAAGAAATAAGATATGTAAATAAATAAGACTACATTTATACACCAAATAGTCTATAAATCACCCTTTTCTTAGAATATTTGGAACATATGTAGATTAAAATAAGTGTTCATCTTCATGAAAACGTAAGTAAACTACAGCTTCACACAGCATATTCTATATAGAAAGCTGAGAATTCAATAATGACAGAAGGGAAATACCTAAGACTTTTAACTACAAGAATTACCTACAACCTATCATCCTTAGATCTATTTTCAGCCTCTCATAGGACAATCCCTTTATATGCTGAATTAAGAATGCAAAATAATTATTAGTAAAAGTCAGTATTTTCTGTAGTGTTTACTATGACACAAGCACGGAGCTTTGAATTCAGAGATAAATAAGGATGCTGTACTTCCAGGGGCTAACAATTTTTCTGGAGATAAAGAAATATGGCAGCTGGTATCTGTATCAAATCGTAAAATGTACAAGTCAAAGTCCTGTAGAAGCACAGAGGAGAAAGTGTTACTGTGTTTGCAACTGCAATTTGAAATACAGAAGAAACAGTTATTTACACCAGCAGTCACAAATTGCAGAAGCATGTAACTTGCATTGCAGGCACCCTAATGAAGCAGATGTTCTAGGTAGAAATATTAGCAGTCTTTTATCCAAACTATTGCATGCTTAATTCCTTGGTTCTGCAGGTTTTTAAATATACAGTCATCACTTTTAAACTTGAGACAACACACAGAATGGGGTAAAATATTTGCAAACTATGCATCTGACAAATGACTGATATCCATTTTCTACAAGAAACTCAAACAACTCAACAACAACAACAACAAACAAACCAAAATAAAAGCATAAACAAATTGACAAAGAGCATGAAGAGACATTTCTTAAAAGAAGGCATACAAGTGGCCAACAAACATGAAAAAATGCTCAACATTAACGTCACTCATTATTAGAGGCACACAAATTAAAATCACAATGAGATACCATCTCATATGAGTAAGAATTGCTATTATTAAAAAGACAAAAAGCAACAGATGTTGGCAACAACATAGAAAATAGGGAATGCTTGTATACTGTTGGTGGGAATGTAAATTAGTACAACCTCTATTGAAAACAGTATGGAGATTTCTCAAAGAACTAAAATCAGATCTATTATTCAATCTAGCAATCCCAATATTGGGTATACACCCAAAGGAAAAGAAATAATTATATGAAAGGGACACCTGCACTGGTATGTTTATTGCAGCACTGATCAAAGTCATGCAGTCAATAGAAATGCCTATCAGTGAATGACTGGACAGAAAATGTGAAATATATATATATATACACACAGATATATAGATATATAGATATATTCCATGGTGTGTGTGTATATATATATATACACGATGGAATACTATGCTGTTATAACAAATAACAAAATCATGTCATGTCGTTAGTAGCAACATGGACGAAGCTGACGGCCATTATCCTAAGTGAAATGACTCAGAAACAATAAATGTTCCCACTTACAAGTGGAAGCTATATAATAGGTACACATGGGCTTAAAGAAGAAAATAATAGCCATTGGGGACTCTATAAGGGGAAATAAGAGAAGGATGTGGGTGCGGTGGCTCATGCCTGTAATCCCAGCACTTTGGGAGGCCAAGGCAGGCGGATCATGAGGTCAGGAGATCGAGACCATTCTGGCTAACATGGTGAAACTCAGTCTCTACTAAAAATACAAAAGAAAAATTAGCCCTAGGTAATGGCGGGCACTTGTAGTGCCAGCTACTCGGGAGGCTGAGGCAGGAGAATGGCATGAACCTGGGAGGCAGAGCTTGCAGTGAGTCGAGATTGTGCCACTGCACTCCTGCCTGGGCAACAGAGTGAGACTTTTTCAAAAAAAAAAAAAAAAATAGAGAAGGATGAGGGTTACAAAATAATTTATTAGCTACAATGTTCCCTGTTAGATGATAGATACACTAGAAGTCCAATCCACACCATTTTGCAATATATCTATAAAGCACACCTGTACACATCCATTTTGAATTTATTTTTAAAAAGGACATAGAGTGGTTGAATGAATTTTTTAAAAAGACTCTACTGTATGCTGCCACAAGGAACTGACTTCATCTGTAAAGACCCATGCACTGAAAATTAAGAGATGGAAAAAGTTATTCCATGCAAATAGAAACCAAAAACAAGTAGGAGTAGTTATATTTAGATAAAACAGATTTCAAGACGAAAAGCCTAAAAACAGATAAAAATGGTTATTATATAACAATGAAGGCAGCTTATACAAATTTTCAGCCAACACTGGAGCACCAAAATATATAAAGTAAGTATTATAAGGCTAAAGAGAGTGATAGCCCCAGATACAATAAATGAAGACCTTAACCCCCACTTTTAGCATTAGACCAGTAATCCAGAGAGAAAACCAAAACAGAAATATTGGACATAATCGGCCCTGTAGACCAAATGGGCTTACTAGATATCTACAGACCATTTCATCCAATAGCTGCAGCCTAGACATTCTGCTTCTCAGCAAATTAATTATTTTCAAGAATAGACCATGTTAAGCCACAAAACAAATTTTAATAGTTCAAAAAAATTGAAATCATGTTAAGTATATTCTCTGACTACAATGAAATAATACTAAAAATCAATAATAGGATGAACTTTAGAAACTATACAATCACATATAAATCAAATAATATGTTCCAGAATGAATAATGGATCAATGAAGAAAATTTAAAAAATAAAAATGTATTTAAATAAGTGAAAATGAAAACACAACATACCTAAACCTATCAATAATGACATTGAATGTAAATGGATTAATCTCAGAAGACTGTTCTAGACCTTAGCCTAGGTAAAGATATACGAAAAATAGCACTAAGAGAAAACTTTATAGCAATAAGCAATTACATCAAAAAAGTAGAAAAACTTCAAATAAACAACTCAACAATGCATATTAAAGAATAAAAAAATGTAGAGCAAACTAAACTCAAAATTAGTAGAAGAAAAAAATTTACAAAGATCAGAGGAGAAAGAAAATTGAAACAAAGGAAATGATACCAAAGATCAATGAAAAGAAAGTTGTTTTTTAAAAAATAAACAAAACTAACAAATCTCTAGCCAGATTAACCAATAAAAACAGAAGACTCAAATACATAAAATCTGACATGGAAAGAAAATACAATACAATTCATACCACAGAAATTTGGGATCATTAAAGACTACTGTGAACAATAATATGCCAATAAATTAAAAAACCTTGAAGAAATAGATGAACTCCTAGATACATGCAACATACTAACATCAAACCACAAAGAAACCCAAAGTATGAATAGGCATATAACAAGTAATGAGATGGGAATTATAATAAAATTATTACATCAAAGAAAAGCCAAGAACCTGATGATTTCATTATTGAATTCTACCAAACATTTATAGAAACACTAATACCAACACTACTCAAACTATTTTAAAAAAATGAAGGAGGAGGGAATACTTCCAAACTCATTCTATAAGACTGATATTTCCCTAATACCAAAACCAAAGTCACAACAAAAAAAGAAAACTATATGCCAATATCTCTGATAAAGATGGATACAAAAATCTTCCACAAAATATTAACAAACCTAATTCAACAACATGATTTAAAGATTATTCATTACAACCAAGTGGAATTCATTCCAGGGATGCAAGGATGGTTTAGCATTTGTGATATGGATTAGATATTTGTCCCCACACAAATTTCATGTGAAATTCAATCCCTGATGTTTTATTTGAGGTGGGGCCTTGTGGGAGGTGTTTGGATTATGGGATTGGATTAATCATGAATGGCTTGGTCCATCCCCTTGGTAATAAGTGAGTGCTTGCTCTGCATTCAAATGAGATCTAGTGGTTTAAAAGTGTGTGACACCCCTCACCCCACTCTATCTCTTTTGCTATTGCTTTCACTATGTGATATGTTTGCTCAAACTTCGCCATAAGTAATAGCTCCTGATGCCTCCCAGGAGCCAAGCAGATGCAAGCAGTACACTGCCTGTACAGCCACAGAACTGTGATCCAATAAACCTATTTTATTTATAAATTACCCAGTCTCAGGTATTTCTTTATGACAGCTCAAGAATGGCCTGATACAACATGCAATTCAATCAATGTGATATATCTTATCAACAGAATGAAGGACAAAAATCATATGATTATTTCAATAGTTGTTGAAAAAACTTTTGATAAAATTTAACATTCTTTTGTCATAAAAACAATAAAAAGTGGGCACTGAGAGAATACACCTCAACACAATAAAAGCCATATCCAACAGTATCACATCGAATGGGTAAAAAACTGAAAGCCTTTCCTCTGAGATCTAGATCAAGACGAGAATGCTCACTTTAACTCCTATTTAACATAGTACTTGTATTAGTCTATTCTCATGTTGCTATAAAGAAATATCTGAGACTGGGTAACTTATAAAGAAAAGTTTAATTGGCTCACAGTTCTTCAGGCTGTACAGAAAACATAGCAGCTTCTGTTTCTGGAGAGGCCTCAACAAGCTTTCAATCTTGGTGGAAGGCAAAAGGAGAATAAATTATATCACATGGTGGGAGCAGGAGCAAGGAAAGAGGAGGTGCTCCCCACTTTTTAACAACCAGATCTTGGGAGATGTCGCTCACTATCATGAGAACAGAACCAAGTAGATGGTGCTAAACCAGTCATGAAGATTCCACACCCATGATCCAATCACCTCCCACCAGGCTGCACTTCCAAAATTGGAGATTATAATATGACAGGAGATTTGAGTGAGAACACAGATTCAAACCATATTTTTATTCCGCTCCCCACCCATGTCCTTCCCACATTGCAAAATACAATCATGGTTTCCCAACAGTCCTGCAAAATCTTGACTCTTGTTCAGCAACAACTCATAACTTCAAATTCCCAAATCTCATCCGAGACAAAGCAAGTTCCTTCCACCTATGAGCTTGTAAAATAAAAAACAAGTTAATTACTTTCAAGATACGTATCTGGCCATATTTGTCCTTTAGCCGTGATCCAAATGAACTTGTAGAAGTAACCATTGATACTGATGATATGTGAGTTATAAAAATGGACACAAAAAATAAAACACACAGAAACAAAAAAATGACAGAGAAAGAGATGGAGATTAGTGGGATTTACTCTCAGGATAAAATTGTTTCAGAAAAGAGAGAAATAGACTATAGAGGGAGGCTTCCTCCTGTTAGTGTCTTGTCATCCTTAGTTAGTAGCAGACAAATGCCTAGGTACTCAGATTTTCTGTCTATGATACATACTAGAGCGGGCCAGGGGAGGAGAGAATTCTATTTGGTTCAAGGAGGAGGTAGGAGTAGTCAGGGAACTACGAGGCCCTCAGCAGAAAGGAACAGAACTAAGAGCTTTGGAGGTGCTCTCCATCCTTTAGAACTCTCTCATCATGGAACGTGGTGCTCCAAACCTCAAATCACCATCATATTGGATTGCACCTTTGTGTCAGATCTCTAGTTACTTGACCCTATTTGTGGGTCAGGAGAGACACCATCATGCTGGGTGAAAGTAAGGAGGTAATGGAGGGTCTTCAAAGTAAAACATTAAATGGAATAAGAGGGATAACTACCTACGCACTGAGGTTGAATTTTAAATTACTGCCACTACAAAGGCTGTCACACATTGGGACTAAGGTCATAATAAAAAGGTTTACTTAAGTCAGGAAGCATTACTATTTGCCCCAGCCTAAGATATTGGTTGCCATTATACAAATCCTCATTTCTAATAAAAGCTGTGACATTCCACATTCAAACAGTGGTATACATATGAATAGCTAAAAAATAACCAGTTTATTTCTAGAGTAATGGAAGCTAGTTTTTTCAAGAAAGTAAATGTAGAATTATGTCTCCTGTCTGACTGTATTATTTTATAATCTTCTAGTCCACACTGAAGTAAATTGACAGGAGAAACTCAGGAGGCATGTATCAATGAGAGGAGTTATAAATAGATAAATAAAGACATATGTATGTGTAAGTGTGCATACAACTACATACACACAGAGTCACATAAACAAATATATCCATATATACATACATACATATACACTTCTCTCAACACATGTCCACAGACAAACCCATGCACACAATGGAAACATAAAACAAGGAGACAGATGGAAATTTGTGGAATTTACTCTCAGGAGCCTGCATGGTCACATAGAGTGTTTTTAACAGGGTTTCCAGTTCTTCTTATTGTAGCATTTGTAGGTAAATCTGCATCTTTTTTTGATGAAGTTGTAAAAAGGAGCAGGTAATAGGAGAGTTACTTCTTCCTGTTAGTGTATTTGTCACCCTTAGTTCCTAGTAAGGAGTTTTTTAAGCAACTCAGATTTCTGGAGTTTGAGACCTTTACTAGAGTGGCCCAGGGGAGGAGAGAATCCTATTTGCAACATGGAGGAGATAACAGCTGGCAAGGAGCAGTGAAGCCCTGGACAGAAAATGGGGAACCTAATATACTGTGGATTTGTCCGTTACCCTCCAGAGCTCTGTTGACATGTGAGGTTGGTGCCAATACCCAGACTGATACAGGGGTATAGGCAATAGGTAAATACTCTCATTTCAAAAGGGAAAAATAGTCCAAAAAAAAAAAAAAAAAGAAAAAAAAGGATGACAGTCCTTACAGAAGTCTGAAGCCCAGCAAGGCAGTAGTTAAATCTTGAAGCTCCAAAATAATATCCTTTGACTTTATTTTCCACATCCAGGACTGACTGATATAAAGGGTGGTTTCCCAAGGCCTTGGGCAGCTCTGTCCTTATGGCTTTATGGGGTTCAGTTCCTGTGGCTGCTATCATGGCCTGGCATTGTCTGTGGCTATTTTTAGGTTGAGACTGAAAGCTACCAGTGGTTCTACCATTCTGGGATCTAGAAGATGGTGGTCCTTTTCTTATAGCTTCACTGAGAAGTATCCCAGTGAGGACTCTGTGTGGGGGCTCCAACCCCACATTTACCCTCCACACTGCTCTGGTAAAGATTCTCTGTTAGGGCTCCACTCCAGCAGCAGGCTTCTCCCTGGAAATCCAGGCTTTTCCATAGATTCGCTGAAATCTAGGCAGAGGCTCCCAAGCCTCAATTCTTGGACTCTGTGTGCTTGCATGCTTAACACTGTGTGGAAGCCACCAAAAAATATGGCTTTCACCTTTTGAAGCAGTGGCCTGAGCTACATCTGGACCTTTTGGAGTCACAGCTGTGCCTGGAGTGGCTGGGATGCAGGGAGAGAGTGTCCTGAGGCTTCTCAGGGCATCAAGGCCATGAACATGGCTCAAGAAACATTCAGTCCTCCTAGACCTCCAGGCCTGTGATGGAATGGGCTGCCACAAGTTCTCTGAAATGTCTTCAAGGCTTGTTCCCCAGACACTTGGCTATTAGCATTTGGCTCCTTTTAACTTATGCAAATTTCTGCTGCCTGCTTGAATTTATCCACTGTAAATAGACTTTTATTTTTTTTATTTTTTATTTTTTTTATTTATTATTTTTTTTATTTTATTTTTTTGAGACGGAGTCTCGCTCTGTCACCCAGGCTGGATGCAAATTTCTCAAACTTTACACTCTGTCTCCTTTTTAAATGCAAGTTCCAATTTTGGGTTATTTATTTGCTCACACATATGAATATAGGTGGTTAAAAGTAGAACAGCTATTTGCCTTGCTGCTTAGAAATTTCTTCACCAGATACCCTAAATCATCACTCTCAAGTTCAAAGTTTCACAAATCCTTAAAAAAGTTTCCCAAAGCCAAGTTCTTTGGTAATGCATAACAGAGGTGACCTCAGCTTGAGTTCCCAAAAAGTTCCTCATCTCCATCTGAAACCTCATCAACCTGTTTTTCTTTGTCTGTCTCACTATCAGCATTTTGGTCTCAGCTGTTTAACCAGTCCCTAGAAAGTTCCAAACTTTCTCTTATCAGCCTGTCATCTTCTGAGCCCTCCCAACTCTTCCAACCTCTGCCTTTACACAGTTCCAAAACTGCTTCCACATTTTCAAGTATCTTTACCTGAAATATAAATATACCTGAGGAGCAGGTATCTCTGAAATCTCATTCTTTGAAACCTAGGCAGTTTCCCACACCTCAATTCTTGGACTCTGTGTACCTACATGCTTAACAGTTTGTGGAAGCCACCAAGGACCAAGGGAGAAGCAATGCCTCACTCCTTGGTACCAATTTTCTGGATTAGTTCATTTTCACATTGCTATAAAGAAATATCTGAGACTGGGTAGTTTATTTAAAGAGATTTAATTATGTCATTGTTCTGCAGGCTGTATAGGAAGCATAGTGGCTTACATCTCTGGGGAGGCATCAGGAAACTTCCAATCACGGCAAAAAGCAAAATGAGAATGAGGTGTCTGACATGGTGGGAGAAGAAGCAAACGAAGAGAGGGGCAAGCAAGGTGCTATATGCTTAAATAATCAGATCTCATGATAACTCTATTAAGAGAAAATCACCAAGCGGATGGTGCCAAATAATTCACAAGCAATCCACCCCCATGATTAAGTCACCATCCACCAGGTCCTAGCTCCAACACTGGGGATTACAATTTGACATAAAATTTGGGTGGGTGACACAGATCCAAACCATACCAGTATTGGATGTTCTAGTTAGAGCAATTAGACAAAATAAAGAAATAACTGACATCTGAACTGGAATAGAAGTCAAATTATTTTGTTTTAGACCATGTGATCATGTATTAATACAAAACATAAGAACTTCAGCAAAATAAAAAAGCAAAAAACAATTAGATCTGACAGTTTTAGTAAAGTTATAGAATACAAAAATCAACATACAAAAATCAGTAGAATTATGTATTTCACCAGTGAACAATCTTTTAAAAAAATCAAGAAAGTAATCCTATTTACAATAGCTACAAATAAAATTAAATACCTAGGAAAAAACTTTACCAAAGCAATAAACAATTTCTACTATAAAACACCGAGGACAGAAAAAAAATAAAATATATTCCATGTCCTTTGATTGGACAAATCAATATTGTTAAAACTTGCATACTATCCAAAACAATCTACAGGTTTATTGCAGTTCTTATCAAAATGCCAGTGATATTCCTCACGGAAATAGAAAAAAATAATTATAAAATGTATGTGGAACCACAATAGACTCAGAATAGCCAAAACCATTCTGAGTAAAAAGAAAAACTGAAGGAATCACATTACCTGACTTCAAACATACTACAGAGCTGTAGAAACAAAAACCGCATGGTAGTGATATAAAAAAAAAGACACATAGACCAATGGAACTGCATAGAGAATCCATAAATAAATCCATCTACAATAAACCCATTTTTGACAAGGCACCAAGAACATACATTGAAGAAAGAATAGTCTCTTAAATAAACGGTGCTTTGAAAACTGGAGATAGACAGGATAGATAGATAGATTAGATAGATAGATAGATAGATAGATAGATAGATAGTATTTTCACTGTATACACACACAAACACACATGCAGAAAAATAAAACTAGACCCTTGTCTCTCATCATATAAAAAAATCAAATCCAAATGAATTAAACTCTTAAATCTAAGACCTGAAGCTCTAAAACTACTGAAAGAAAACTTTGGAGAAACTCTGCAGGACATTGGTCTATGTAAAGATCTTTTGAGTAATACTTCAAAAGCATAGGCAACCAAAGCACAAATAGACAAGTAGAATCACATAAAGCCTAAAAGCTTCTTCAGAGCAAAGGACACAATCAACTAATGCATAGGCAACTCACAGAATGAGAATATATTTAACTACTATCCATCTGACAAGGGATTTTTAATCAGAATATATGAGGAGTCCAAACAACTCAATAAAAAAAAAATCAAGCAATCTGATTTAAAAATTGGCGAGTGATCCGAATAGACATTTCTTAAAAGAAGAATAGGTATGGCCCAATAGGTATGTAAAAAATGCTCAACATCATTAATTATCAGAGAAATGGACATCAAAATCACAATGAGCTATCATCTCACACCAATTAAAATTAACTTTATCCAAAAGACAGGCAATAACAAGTTTTAGTGAGGTTGTGGACAAAGGGAAACCCCTGTACATTGTTGGTGGGAATGTAAATTAGCACATACACTTTAGGTATGGAAATAAAAAAGACAAAAAAGCAAACAAACAAAAAAAAGAGAATGGTATGGAGATTCCTTATAAAGCTAAAAATAGAACTACCATTTTACCCAGCAACCCCACTACTAAGTATAAACGCAAATAAAAGGAATCAGCATATTAAAGAAATGTCTGCACTTCCATGTTTATTGTAACACTTTTCACAATAGCCAAGATTTGGAATCAGCTTCAGTGTTCATCAGTAAAAGAATGGATAAAGATAGCATGGCATATATACATAATGGAATATTGTTCAGGCATAAATAAATGAAATTCTGTTATTTCTAGAAACACAGATGAAACTGGAGAACATTATGTTAAGTAAAATAAGTCAGGCACATATAATTTTTTTATGTTTTCCCTCTTATGTGAGAGCTAAAATTTGAAACAATTAAACTCATAGAGTTAGTAGAATAATGGCTACCAGAGGCTGGGAAGGGTAGTTGGGTGAAGGATTAATAGGTGCAAAATATAGTTAGATAGAATGAATAATATCTAGTAATTTATACCACAAGGTTAATATAGTTGATGATTGTTTATTGTATATTTAATATTGGTTAAAGAATGAAATTATGTTACTAACACAAGGAAATAATAAATGCTTGAGGTGCTAGATACTCTAATTACCCTGATGTAATTATTACACATTGTATACTTGCATCAGAACACCACATGTACCACACAAATATATACAACTATTAATATTTTGTACCCATAATAACTAAAAACTTAAAAAACCTTAAAGGCAGAAATAAATGACATGTAGATTGAAAGCTAAAAATTACAATTATATTTACCCTAAAATTTTTTAACTCATGTATGCAAAAAATGTCATAAGTAAACTACAAAATAAATCCACTAAAAGTAATAATTTATTTTATAAAAGTCATGGGTTACAAGGTCATATGAAAATAAAATTTAAATCAATCTAATACTAGTAACCTTCTATTTGAAACTAAAATAATCCAACTTCCATTGACTACTGTAATGGCTGTCCTAATCATTGCAATAAAATAAGAAAAATATACAAAATGGATACAGAAAAAATTCTGAAAGTATCTATTTATAAGTACCACAGTCATATATGAAAAATATCCTAAGGTAGCTACCAAAATATACTTGAGATAATAAGTGAGCTTAGTAAGTCTGTGGAAAACAAGGTCAACATTACAAAAAACAAATGCAGATTTGTATATCTATATGCTAGCAATAAACATTTGGAAAGTGAAATTTTAAAATATCCCTTTTGCAATAGCATCAAAATATAAAATATTTAGATTGTGTGGTATTTGTTTAAATTAGACATATAAATCAGTGTAACCTCATAGAACCCATAAATAAAACCCATAAATATATAGTTAATTTATTTATAGCAAAGGTACTGAGAAAATTAAATAGGAAAATAATACATTTTTAACACAATCTTGTTGAGACAACTGGATAATCAAATAGATAAAACACAGCCATGCATCTCTTAATGATGGGGATATATTCTGAAAAGTGCACCATTAAGCAGTTTAGTTCTTGTGCAAACAACATAGAATTTACTTGCACAAACCTATTAATTCATGTTATAGACTACTACACATCTAGGATATACGGTATGGCCTATTGCTCCTCGGCTACAAATTTGTACAGCATGTTATTGCACTAAATACTGTAGGCAATTTTAACACAATGTTTAAGTATTTGCATATCTAAACAATCTAAGCATAGAAAAAGTACAGTAAGAATATATTATAATCTTATGAGACTACCATCATGTATATCGTGAGTTGTTGATTAAAATGTCATTATGTGGAGCATGACTACACACAAGCGTCACTGATCCTCTAGGCATACACAGTGATCAACAGAAACCTATGCAATATTGATTTATCTGATATTACAAGTGAATCTCAAATGTATTTTGATGAACCAAAGAAGCAAGAAACTAGTGTAATATAGACTTCCATTTATATGAAACTCTACAAAAGACAGATGTAAACTATAGTGAGATAAGGCAGATTATGGAGTGTTTGTGGATTGAGTCAGGCCATTAAGTTAGCTAGATACAAAGGAGCTTTTGGCAAGATGACAATTTTTTTATATGTTTTATGCTAATTTATAATTGTTTCAGTATTTGAAACAATATAATATGTAAAATGATTATATTGTTGCAATATATAGTAAACATTAATAAAGCTGGTTACAAACTGAAGGCATTTTACATAAGCATATTATACAGCTTGTGAGTAAGACAATAAAGGGGTAAGTGTGTATGTTTGTCTATAAAATTTGAGCACCTGTTAGCAAACCAAATATTATTGAATAATTCAAGAAAACAAAGAAAGAAAGATATACATAATTTTTTAAAATTTATTTATGGCAATAAAGAATTAATATCTTATTATCCAATGCACATGCTAAAATTAATTTAATGAAGTAAAAACAAATCTAGATGTTATTTAATTATTTATGGATACATTGTCTGAATTACTTTTGTCACAAACTAATTTATTATGGAAACTTAAGCCAATTATGTATCTTTAGCCTATACACAGAGACTGAAAATTATTAAAAATCCTGCAATGAATGATAAATCTAAACAGTAAATGAATGAACCATTAACACTTCATTTACTTTTGACAATAAATTTTGTTCAGAGCAACAATGAGCATATGTCCTGAAAATGGAATAAAAATTATTTTCTATCCTGGATTTAAAATTCTATCCTTTCAAAAAGGGGGTTATATGTGAAAGTTTTGTTTTCTTTTTTTTCACCATATTAAATTTAAGGAAGACAAACACTGTTATTTGTGCTTAATTATTTGATTCCTATTTTGTTATGCCCAGTACCAAGAGCAAGCTCCAAAAATATGAATGTAATCCCCATGAATTCTTCACCTGAATGCCTACAAAAAATAACAGAGACTGGAAAAATAATTATAGCAAGTAACACTCAGAACAATACTAAGACTCACATAGAGTTGAGAATATTTTATTTTACTATTTAATAGACAAGATGTAAAAACTCCTAATACATAGGCATCACATAGAGTTCTCAGAACGGTGTTTAAAAAATAAAAGAATAAAATTAAAGCCAAAAATCTATTTTGGATCTAACAAAGCTTCAAATAAAGCCCTGAACGAAAAAACAAATAAATCTTTTCCAGTAATTGACCTCAGTCTATAATCCAAAGTATGGAACCTAAAAACAAAATATATTACCATTACTATGATCAAAAACAAAACAAAACAAAACAAAAACAAATAAACAAACAAAAAAAAACAGACATGAAAAGAATTACAGAAATATTGCTTAGTATCAGAGAAAAAGATAGGTAGTAGAATTAGACCTGGAAATGACAAAAATGATAAAATGGGTGGTCAAGGGCATTAACAAATGGTCTTATCAATATACTCATATTCAAGACTACAGAGAAAACCATGAAAAGCAGAGAAAGAGGTTAAAAACACACACATAATAAACTGTAATTAAAAAGATGTAATATCTGAGATTAAGTAATACAATAGACAAATTAACAGAATATTAGACATTGCAGACAATTACATAAATTTGAAAACACAGAAATTAAATTATTCTAAATGAAACATATGTAAATAAAAGACTAAAAAAATTAAGCACACCATTAATAAGCTCTAGAAAAACACCAAGTGGCTTACTATTTACCTAATTTGAGCCTCAAAAGGAGAGAAACCATTTGTGGTAGAGAGGGCTAGAAATATATTTAGTAGAATAATGACAGACAACTTTTAAAATTTTGTGAAAAGTATAAATCCAAGAAGCTCATGTAAATAAAGGGTCATAAATAAAATCACATAGGTACATAATAAACAAATTACTTAAAACAGTGTAAAGCAATACACTAATGAAAAGTCAGTGTTAATGAAAAGACATATTACTCCTACAGGACCAACTTTAAGAATGACAACAGCCTTTTATTGTACAGTGAAAGTCAGAATATATTGAAGTAATTATTTACTTAACTATGGATCATTCATATGGAATTCTATGCACAACAAAATATCATACAAAAATAATGATGAAATAACTCCAGATATACAAAAAGAAATAATTCATGGTCAATGTTAGAAACAAAATGCTTGTTCCTTGGTGCCACAAAGAAATAGCAAAAAATATAAATATAATTTTCTCAGCAAAGCAATTTTCACCTCTAAAGAAGGGTGCAACTTGTGAATGGAGTAATGGAGAGAGCATACCTGAACAAGGGAGGGGAAGGGGTTCTTATTCCTAAAGCAGGTAGCCCCTACTGCTGTGTAGTTCCCCTATTGGCTAGGGTTAGACCTCACAGTCTAAGCTAATTCTGATTTGCTATTCTAAAGAGAGCAGGGATATAAGCCAGAGTGACAGGATGAGTAGTCTGGCAGGAAGGATGGTTAGGAACAGGTAAGTAAATGTGACTTAGGTCAGAGAAGGTGACCAGGGGTGACTTAGGTCAAAGCAGGTGACCAGGATGAGTCAGGACAGAGTAGGTAACCAGGTGAACAGATGTAAACTACTGATTAAACTGGTTGAAAATGTTCTTTACTGAAACTACGAAGAAGTTAAACTTTGAAATGGAGGACAAACAACTGAACATACTGACATACTGATTCTTTGAAGAGAAATCTAGAATGCACTGTATCTGACAGCCCACACACCAGTACTAAAAGAAATACCAAATTATTAGACAAGTGGAAAATGGTCCAGATGTATATCTATACAAAGTAATCAATGGCAACAAAAATAATAAATATGTGGGTAAAAGTAATCTACTTTTTAAAAACTCTCATGTAAGGACAGTTAGAATTAAATTAAGAAACATCCAGCTTCAGAGAACACAGAATGAGTCCACAGACCTCTCCCCTACTAATAATTGCAAATAGTAAACCCTGAACAAAATGTACAAAATACTGTAAAGACCGTGGAAGGAGGGAAAGAATACAGATTGACTAGTGACTTCAGTACCTGAGGACTTTCTTGACATTATTTTATATTTATATGTTGGTACATTTTTACTTCTTATATATCCCAGCCTGGACATTACAACAAGTGACTTCCTAGAAACAGGAACAGATTCAGAAAACAAGCAGATTCAGAAAACAAGCAACAATGCAAACAAGAAATTGCTTCATTCTCTAACTAAAGTACAAGGATTGGGAAGCCCAGGAGGACAAAACACTTTTGACAATATTTGCTCTATAACCTTCTCATTTTCCACAGGGCACTGCCATCATGGTTACTGTGAGACAGAATCCTGCTGCCAATTCCTGCCCTGCACTAATGAATGAAGGTGGTGCTCCCCCATTACCAGGTAGTGCTGAATGTATTCGGAGATGAAGCTCCACCAACCACCTGAAGTAAACAACTGAAAACAGGGACCACACCCTAGCCTCTTTCAAACAGAGTGGGAATAAGGTTACAGAAAGGACAGAGGAGGAGGAAAGAAACTTTAAATTTACTTTTCTAATTATTTGCATTGCTATTCTAGTCTTCCCAGCAGTGTGCTACTCAGGTGTTAATAGAAAGCCTGAGTAGTGATCCACACTATCATTCAGTTCTCAGAGATGGTTCTATGTAGTTTCTGGTCATTTTAATGCCTGGGCCATACAAGAAGTTGACTAGGACTTCATACACAGATTTAAACTTGAGCATTGCCAACAAATTAAGATAGATGTGCATCATGAACAAATAAGTTATACTCAAAACACTTCCATGAAAACATGAAATAAATAATATTTAGGTAGCCCACAAGAGGAAATGAAAGGGAAAATAGAAAATCTCTGAAAACAAACAAACAAAATAAATGGATAAAATGGCATATATAAAGCTTATAGCAATAATTATATTAAATATAGAAAGTCTTTAATAATAGAGATTTTCTTAATGGAAGAAAAACATGACCCACTGTATGCTGTCTACAAGAAATTAATTTAAAATAGATTCAAATTAAAAACAGATGAAATTGATATATAAGATAGATGATAAATATAAGGCACATACAAATAAAAGAAAAGCTTGAGTGACTTAATATCAGGCAGTATATTTTATAGACACATCTTAAAGTTTTATTAGGATAACATCATTTTTCTTTTGAAAATTTCCATTAATTTGAGTCACTCTAAGAAAACCTTTTGATTTTTAAATTTTAAATCAATGAAACTTGTCTTTACATTTTAGTTAAAAATGACCAGACAAATCATTTAAAGTAGGTATTATCTTGTTAGAGGATGAACAATTGGCATTTTCCATAATACTGATATTAACTTTAGGGGAACATTCAAGAAAACTGCATAACATGTCCAGGGTTCAGGGTCTAAAAACCCTAGTGGTCTTTGGAACACCAAACTCCATGCTAAGGGGTGGAAAGCTACCCTGACACACCATAATCTAAGCCCAGGGTATAAAATCTCTCATGGCTTGGATAGAATCCGGGGCTCACGGCTCTGGAATGTGTCTAGACTTGCTGACTCCTTGGTCCTTGCTCTTCAGGATCAATTTTAATTGAGTTAAAAGAACTTGCTCTCCATTATCTCACGTAGGAGGGAAAATGTTAACCATCACAGCTGTAAATTATGTGCTTAATGCAACACACTCTTTTGACCCCCACATTCTCACCACCTGTTTCTTTGTTGGATTGCCAATAAATAGTGTGCGCTCCCAGAGCTCAAGGACTTTGTAGCCTCCACAAGCACGATGGCCCCCTGGTCCCACTTTTCTCTCTCAAACTCTTGTCTCAATCCTTTGACTCTGCTGGACTTCATCTCCCCTGTGAACTGGTGTTGGATCTCATCACCCCAACAGTCAGCCTTAAAAAAAGAAAATTCTATAATTTGCATCACCATAGATGAACCTGGAGGACATTATGCTAAGTAAAATAAGCCAAGAACAAAAACAAACAAACAAAAACATGTTCTCACTCATAAATGAAATCTAAAACAATTAGACTTAAACAAACAGAAAGAAAAATGATAGTTGCCAGATGCTAGGGATGGAGGGGAATGAGAAGATATTGGTCAAAGGAAATAATGTTTTATTTAGATATAAAAAGATAGATTATAAGTATTTGAAGTGATGAATATGTTAATAACCTCGATTCAATCATTATACATAATATACATATATCATAGCCTCCTTTTTTATCTCCAAAATATATACAACTAAAATTTTAAAATATTAAATAACATTAAAAAAACATAAAAATGTAATGATCATGGTTTAGTGATGCAAGTAAAATAATTCATTACTCTAAAGACTAATGGAAAAAATGAACCAAGCATTTATTCTAATTTATTCTAATGCTTTTGATAAACTGCACATAGGGTAACCAAATTTAAACAAAAAAACAAAAAAACAAAAAGATGTCACTTCTCAATATAAGATGATCAATCCTTTTTAAAGGAACTAAACTAAAACATTCTTTATCTAACTAAAACATTGTATCTTTTGACCAACATCTTCTCATTCCCCTCAATCCCTGGCATCTGGCTAAATTCTTGGCCAGAATTTAGTGGCATGGTAACGTACATTCAAGGGGAAAAAAAGACATGTACATTTCATTTTGGGGTCATTGTTGCCTTGCATAAATACAGTTTTTATTAATAAAGAGAGGAAAGTTAACATTTAATAAGCAACCAATGGCCCTTCACAGGATGCTCAAGTATAAAATGAAAGTGTTTGTATAACTTAGAAGTTTTTGATTTTAATATTGATTACTTTTTATTCATATAGCTAAAAAATATTTTAGAAAATTTCTAAGATGACTTTTTCTATATTAATCCCATTTCTTTTCATTCTATTTTTTTCTTGTGTCCTCACAAAAATGAATTAACTTGAATGAATTGAGTAAATTGAGATTTCTATTTAATATCACGGATGCATTCCTGCAGTACTATTGTATTAGTCTATTTTCACACAGCTAATAAAGACATACCCAAGACTGGGTAATTTATAAATAAAAGCCATTTGATTGACTGACAGTTCAGCATGCCTGGGGAAGCCTCAGGACACTTACAATCGTGGTGGAAGGTGAAGCTAACACATCCTTTTTCACATAGCAGCAGCAAGGAGAAGAATGAGCAAAAGGGAGAAAAACCCCTTATAAAATCATCAGATCTCGTGAGATCGCACTCACTATCATGAGAATAGCTTCATGGGGTAACCACCCCCATGATTCAATTACCTTCCACCGAGTCCCTCCCACTACACATTGGGATTATGGAAAATACAATTCAAGATGAGATTTGTGTGGGGACCCAGCCAAGCCATATCAGTTATATTAAAATTCAAAAATTTTATAAGCCAATTGAAGTACAATATAGATTTTAAAAGCTATATTTATTCAGAAGTTAAATATATTGACCTATAATTTCACTGATGTCAATGAAATTGTGAAAGAACATGCATAAAACCTGATATGTCATAAAAACTACATTACCATCAGTGAACTTCTTTGAGGTAGCTTATTGAGACTTAGCTATTAATTCTTAAGGAAGTATAAAATTACAAAATCTATTGATCCAACAGCATAAATCCAGGAGACATGTACATTTACATTTGCTTATTGTTATTCAACAAAAGAAAGTTTTTTTAAAAATGACCGAACATTTATGTTAGATATAAGTTCTAAATTTCTCTTCAAAGAATAAATATGTCAGTATGTTCAATTCTTTTTCTTCTACTTTTAAACTTAACTTCCTTGTAAAGCAACCTTTTTCCATTACCTACTCCACCCTGACTCTTTCTGATTACCTGCTCCATCCTGACTCATTCAGATTACCTGCTACCTGCTCTGCCCTGACTTATTCTCCACTCTGCATAACCATTTTTTTCCCACCAAAGCACTCATTTTGTCACTCTCTTTAAATTAGCCAATCAGAATTAGTTTACCTGTGCAGTTTTACCCTAGCCAGTAGGGGAACCACACAGCAGCAGGGGCCACCATGAATCAGGGATAAGAACCCCTTCCCATCCCTTGTCCAAGTGTGCACCCACCATTGCTTCATCTGTGAGAGTGCACCCTTCTATAGAAGTGTCTTGCCTTGCTAAGAATTAAAATGAAAATTTTATATTTGAGTGCTATTTCTTTTGCGGCACTGAAACTTTATCTATAACAATTTGGGGGCTCACCCATGATTACATTCCCCTTCGGGGGCAGTCTCTGGTTCTGTCTCGTGAGGAAGCATGCACCCTGCCCTTTGTGGTGGCCTCAGGCAGGCGAAATCAGAACCCATCCAGTGCGAGGTATGAGGAATAAGCCCAGCTCTCAGCAATGTGGGGGGAAAAAAAAAGAAAAAAAAAAAAAAAGAATAAAACCACACACATTCGCTAGCAACCTAACTTAAAGTATCCTCACATACTAGGCAACGACTCTGCACAGACCAAGGAAGGAGAAGCCGTAGGAGCCGGTAAAGTATTTCCTTGGTGGTCGGGACCAATGTAAGAAAGCCGTGGGGTGGGGCAGTGAAGTACTCCTTGGTCAGGGTGGCTTAGAAGTTAAAAAAATGTGAGACATCTTCACTTTGGGGGGCGGGGGGTGCGGGGATTGAACCTCACAGAAACCTCCAGTAGTAGAAAAGGCAATAAATTTCCAGAGGGGAAATTGAGCCTCACCCCAAAAGGCAAGAAATTTCCAGTGGAAATTGAGCCTTACCCCAAAAGTCGAGAAATTTCCAGCAAGGAAAATTGAACCTTGAATCTTACTCCAAAACCATCATGATGGGAAATACCCCAAGCAAGACAAGGATCAAGGGGGACAAAGATGGTAACAATCATATTCATCTGGATAGCCCCCTAAGTCTCAGCTAAAACACTGGAAAGATAATGAAAGGACTGAACATAGGCCAAAGCAACAAATGATAAAATATTGCTGTTTTATTTGGACTCAGGGACCCATCCTCAATCCCTCAATCTTCTGGCCACAGTTTGGGTCAACGAGGATGTAATGTGTCAGCTTCTAATCCAATATGTTAATGATAAAAGTCCAGTGTCTCAAGAAAAGCTAGGTTATGCCCTTTGTTGCAAGGAAGGATCTGCCCTCCCTTTTCCCTTCTAAACAAATAGGGAAGAACCCAATCTGGCACCTCAAAATGAAAAGTCAGAGACGTCGGCTCTCATACCTAAAGACTCCAGTGCATGGGATCCCCTAGACTATCTTCCCCCCTTCAATGTCCCCAGTCTTTCTCCTCAGACAATCACTGTTGCATCAGATACCACTTCAAATTCCCCCTCTGTTCATGTTATCCCTTCTCCTTATAACCCTGACTCTTGGGAATTACCACCTCATCAGTCTGTTCCCTCCAAACCTAAATACCCCTCTCTAAAAGGACTCCAGTGTGGGGTAAAACAATGTAAAAAAGGTATTCAGAATTTCTCACTTCCCTCTGTACCTAGGAGGTCAGCCCAAACCCTCTTCCCTTTGAAAGAGGTACCACAAGGAGCAGGGGCTGGGGGCATCGGCTTTGTAAATGCTCCCTTAACCAGTTCAGAAGTCTGGAATTTTAAAAAGGAGCTTAAACTGCTACTAGATGACCCTTATGGAGTGGCAGAACAAATTGACCAATTTTTAGGACCTCAGTTATATACTTGGGTCAAGTTAATGTCCTTCTTGGGCATCCTCTTTTCGGGGGAAGAAAGGAGTATGATTCATAGGGCTGCTATGGTAGTTTGGGAATGTGAGCACCCTCCTGGTGAAAACGTTCCTACTGTGGACCAGAAATTCCCTGCCCCAGACCCCTAGTGGGACAATAACGATGCAGATCACCAGGAAAAGATGCAGGACCTAAGGGAGATGATAATAAAAGGAATTCGGGAATCAGTACCCTGAACCCGAAATATTTCTAGAGCACTTATATACAACAGGAAAAGGATGAAGGGCCTATGAGATTCCTAGACAGACTGAGGGAGCAAATGAGGCAATATGCAGGCCTCAATTTGGATGATCCCCTTGGATAAGGAATGTTGAAATTCCAATTTGTCACTAAAAGTTGGCCAGACATTTCAAAAAAGTTACAAAAGATAGACAATTGGGAAGACCATCCTCTAAGTGAGCTTTTCAGGGAAGCTCAGAAAGTATATGTGAAAATGAATGAAGAAAAACAGAAACAAAAGACATAACTTATGTTTTCTACCTTCCAACAGATGGCTCCAAACCCAAGTACTTCTAGACAGAGCTTCCATGGAGCCAGAAACTATAAAGGGTCTGAATCCTCTTTTAAAGGACCCCAGCCTCCATCTGGAGGACCAAGGTCATAGTCTATCAGGTTCCCTAAAGAGTGTGAGGGAACAGGGTTAAAGAATCCCAGAACTAAGAGGAAGGAAGGACAATATTGGTGCCATAGATGTGGAAAAACAGGCCACTTCAAGAGAGGATGTCCTGAACTAAGAAAGGAGAAAGAAGCCCTTCCACCTCATGACTTTAGAGGAAGAATAGGGGGGTCAGGGGCTCTGTTTCTTTTGAGTCCCATCAGGAGCCCTTGATAAATTTGGAGGTGGGACCTAAACCTGATCTTATCACCTTTTTAGTCAATTCAGGGGCTGATCACCTGCTCCATCCTGACTCATTCTGATTACCTGCTCCACCCTGACTCATTCAGATTACCTGCTACCTGCTGCACCCTGACTCATTTTCCACCCTGCATAACCATTGTTTTTTTTCCCCACCAAAGCACTCACCCCAGTCACTCTCTTTAAATTAGCCAATCGGAATTCGTTTAGACTGTGCAGTTTTACCCTAGCCAATAGGGGAATGACACAACAGCAAGGGCCATGTGTGTCAGGGATAAGAACCCCTCACCCTCCCTTGTCCAAGTGTGCGCTCACCATTGCTCCATCTGTGACAGCGCACCCTTCCATAGAAGTACCTTGCCTTGTTGAGAATTAAAAAGAAAATTTTATATTCAAGTGCTGTTTCTTTTGTGGCACCAAAACTTTATAACAATTTATATAAGGAAAAATACAATTATGTTTACCACTGTAGTTCTGCAAATGCTGACAATTTTGAATTTTATTACAACTGATTTTGTCACTAAATTTCAAATTCTTCCATTACATTATTTTGCCAATAGCTTGAGTTTTATTTCAAGTAATACAGTATTTTATTTGCTGCTTCCACGTAGATATTTGGGCCTTCAGTATGTAGATTCAGCACTTGCAAGTTAAACTTTCATTGTAGCTACGTGTGTGCTATATCTTTTCCAAGAATGCAAAAAACCTTTCTACACATATGTAGAAAACTTCTTTTAGTCTACCTATATGCACCATATTTCATTACAACCAATGGAATAATTTTCCATGGGTTTTATTAATTTTTAAATAGCTTGAATGCTAAGAAATTACATTAATGGGTAACATCTATATACATTGCAGACAAAATATTTGTGCTTAATCAAACTGAATGAACCATTTTTTTTTAAACTCATACAGATGAAAAAAAAATCTTTAAAAATTACTGATCAATGATGACTGGCTAGACCTACTATGATGTAACAAAAGTTTGTCATTTATTTGACCAGTATGTTGTGGAACTACCGTCTTTATGAGTGCTGCTTGGCTGACACTCCCCACCCCGCCCCCTGCCAGAAGAGCTAGAAATGGTGATGATCACTAATTCTGCCTCCCATGTACCAGAAATATATGCACCAGCTTCTTTTATTGAATCAAGAATTACTGATAAAAAAAAGAAGATAATTGTTTCAGGGACAGTAATAATGACCTGTAGGTTGGAGTTGACTGCAGACTTTTGAGTAGCAGAGAGCGTCATCTAGAGTTTCTTAGAGGCAGCAGCTCTTTTCTATCCAAACCAGAGCTATGTTTTAGAGCAGATGGGGAAGCCTAGGCTCAAACCCAGCATTTCTTGCTATTCTGAACACTTTTGGCTCCTTTTCTGCTTTATCTGGCAGCATCAGCTTCTTTTACATACAGTAAATAATTTATCTAATTTAAAACAGTTGAATTTTGTGATAAACCACAGTATGTCATCTAAAGCACAAAAAACACTATGAAGAAAATTACCAAGTGTTAATATTTATGAATGTAGTAATCTATTAAAAACAACAAGCCTATAATTCAAATGAATGAGACATAAACTTATAGATCTTCCTTATTAAATTTATATGGGCATATCTAGCACTGTTTGCTACATCAGCCTTCTATCCTGAGACTATTGGGGAGAGAAAATGTGAAGACAAAGGGAAAATTTTCATGGAAATAACGTGTGTGAATGCATACTAAAGTGGTGGTAGTATGTATACCCGAGTTCAGATGGGTATGTTTTTACTTTTCAATTGTCTACAGAATATTATTTGTCACTATAATCAATTTTTTTTTTAAATAAGGGTTTAGATTGGACATGGAAAATTCAATACATATACAAAACTGAAGCATTTATTTTTTTAGCAGCTTTGTAGAATTAGGTATTCTCTTGCCTTCAGCTTCTTGTCGACCTGATTTCCTCAGATATTCTCTCAGAGGAAAGAGTTTTCCTTGGTATGTGTTAATTTCAGATATTTACAAACATCACAATGCTTTGGTGCTAATCTTGGGATTTGGTAATTAACAAGACATGGAAATTTATAGACAATCTTGACATTTGAATGTTGCAGGGAGTCATTTTATTCCACATTTTTCATATAGATTTGCTATAAGGTTATCTTCTTTTCTTTTCTCACATCTCCATCCCACTTTGGCTTTATAGGGACATTATTTGAGTGCAAAAATATTATTACTATGAATTCTCCTAGAACTAAAGTAACTAGATGTTTTCTTAAAAATACTTCATTCAGAACAAGTAAATATGCATTGTAGAGAAAATTGTGGCTTGAACTGCAGGAAGAAAGGCAGAAACACACAAAAAAATAATACTTTATCTATAGCAGTGTTTCAATTTTTAAAAAATTGAGCTTATATAATGAGAGATAGTAATGTAATGAGTTGGGTAGATGGAAGAAAGCCATTCTAGGCTGTAATTCTAAAAGGCTTTTTGGACTAAATAGGTCTACATTCCAACCTTTGCTCAGTAAACAGTTCAGTCTTACAAATATTCACTCTTATTGTTGGTGTACTTTATTTCCTTTCATAACCTGTTTAAGAGAAATAAATGAACAAACAAAAATCTGTCTATCAGTGTTGCTATGAAGACCAAGTGAGTTTGTAGGTGTGAACTGCCTAGTAAATTGAAACATTTCCTTGAAGGATTGGGACCGGTTATATTATTTTTCAGTAAATATTCAGTCTCCCTTTTCTTGTCAATGAAAAGTCTACATTTCATCCTTGACCGTGAGTACTTTTGGCAATGGATGTTAGCTGCTTTGACTTAATTAATATTTGAGTAGAGGCTTCAAATGTGCTTAAGATGTTTTGGATTATGCTTTCAGTACCCTGTCCTTCACCACACAAAGAACGTATCTGTGTTAGTTGAAGTTCTCCAGAGAAAGAGAACCAAAAAATATTTATTTTGAATAATTTAATCATCTAATTATGGTGGCCAAGTCCCATAATATGTCATCTGCAATTGGAACTCCCAGGAAAGCCAGTGTGGTTCAATTTACTCCAAGCAGGAAGGCCTGAGGACCATGGTAGGGAAAAGTATAAATCCCAGACTAAGAGCAGGTGAAAACCTATGTCCTTATGAGGCAAACAGGCAGAAGGCAAAAATGGCAAATTTATCCTTCCTTCATCTTTGTGTTCTGTTGAAGCTCTCAATGGGTTGGATAATCCCCAACCCCACTGGGGAGAGTGATCTACTTTCCCGAGTCCACGATTTCAAATGCTAATTTCATCAGGAACCACCTTCTCAGGCACCCCATACATGTTTTATTTGGGGGACACCCCATGGCGCATGACAATTGACACATGAAATTAATCATCACAGTGCCCAAGTACTCACTCTCCGCTTTATAGTCTGGGGCCTAAAAAGAGAGACAGGTGGAGCAGATTTAAATCAGATTGTTTTCTTTCTCTGTAATTTATGCTTGAGGTCTCTCTCTTGACAGGGACTCTAAGCCTGTCCTGACAGGACTTGAGAGGATTTGATTGTGGATGTTACAGTGCGCCTTTCAAAGTATACTCCTTTACCTTGGCAGAAAGCCTATTCCCCAAGTGTCCAACATGGAACTCACTAGGCCTGTTGATCACTGCCCTTTCTCCAGCTCCCTGCATGGACTGGAGGCCACTGCTCAGTCACAGCAGTGTGGGACTCATGTTGGGCACTTAGACAATAGGCTGTCTGCCAGTGTCACACTGCTGTGACTGAGAGATGGTCTCCAGTCCATGCAGGGGGTGGGGTGGGGGGTGGAGTGGTGATCAATGGGCCTGGTCCAGAAGACTCTGTCTATATGTCCCAGAGGGAGGTCACCAAGAAGTCCTTATTGAGGGCAGATATCTGGATTAGCCACATCCAGTAACTGGGAGGGAGCTGAGAACTCGAAATTCAGTTAGTGATGTTTATATTCTGCTCCTGGTACAAGACAATTAATCTGATACTCAAAATAGATGCCCAGGCAACAAAAGTATTCACTGTAAATCCAGAGCCCAGCAGAAAACCACAGCCAACCTGCAGATTTAAGGAAAAGAATTAAGAATTTGTTATTCAGCCAGGTGTGGTGGCTCACGCCTGTACTTCCAGCACTTTGGAAGACTGAGGTGGGCATATCACAAGGACAGGAATTAGAAACCAGTCTGGCTAACACGGTGAAACCCTGTCTTTACTAAAAATACAAAAATTAACTGGGCGTGGTGGTGGTCGCCCGTAATCCCAGCTACTTCAGAGGCTGAGGCAGGAGAATCGCTTGAACCCTGGAGGCAGAGGCTGCAGCGAGCCAGGATCACACCACTGCACTCCAGCCCAGGTAACAGTGCAAGACTCTGTCTCAAAAAAAAAAAAAAAAAAAATTGTTATTGTAAGTCACTAACATTTTATTTTATTTTTATTTTATGTATATTACAAAATGTTGGCTGATATAGGGGCCAATAAACACTACATTTTTCTTCCTCAAGTTTCAGAGATTTTTCTCAAGGCCGACCCAGCAGGAGGATCCTTTACTTACTTAAACAAACCATTAGAGTCCAGCTATATTTTTCTATATGGAACAGAGTAAACATGTGAATCGAACTTTGTTTTTTAAAAGCTCTGAAACAAGAGACTTGTAACAAGCTTACTAATGGAAAGGTAGCATTTGCTGTAACTTGACTGCATAAAGTAAGGCCTGATGAAAATGAAATATTAATATGCAGGTTATGTTAGATGCTGCTTCAGAATTTCAGAAAAATGAACAGTAATCAAATGAGGGTGTCACATAATACACAGCAAGCAGAGAGCCAATTATGTAAATGAACACCCAAGGTTAGCATGATACAATGCTTTTTAATTTGACAAATATGAAAATCAACTTGTTCTTAATGTAATAGATGACTGTGACAAAAGTTAAAGAGCACCCAGTGTTTTCGTAATCCCCTGTCAAATTAAAAATGCTATTGTGAGTGAGCCGCTTTCATCAGTACAATAGTTGAAAGGCTCGAAATGTACAACATTTCCTGGGTTTCAGAAACATTGGACTAAAACGTTTCTGAGATAAAAGTCATAATGATCAGTTTACATCTACTTCCAACAACTGGAAATACATAATGGTGAACTCCTGTTGCCTCAGTACATTTCCAAAATATGAAGAGCTTTTCCCGTTTAGCTGATTTTACTTGAATAAACTGCAGATACATTTTTATAATTATGTGAATTTTATTCATGACTCTATAAAAATTATTTGGCAGAATCTATCTTCCTTTTTTATTTTCTTGCTTACTAGTCTACTTTTCCAGCTAGTCTACTTTCTTTATTTTAATCATTGCTAATAATATAAATAGAGAATATAGATTGGATTTAATTTTCTGTATAAACTAAATGCATATGTATATTTACATTTATTAATGTGTGTGTGAAAATGTATAATCACATAAGAAAAAATATATAGCCATATGATTTTCAATACCAAAAGAATACCATATTTACAAAATCACTGGGGTTTTTAATATTATTTAATTTTTTTATTTTAAATTTGAAAAAATGTGCCTCATTTGGGGAAGGTAACATTTTAATTTTTAGTGTTTAGTGATTTATATCTGAAATGCATTTCCTTCTGTAGAACTATAAATATATGATTCTCCTAAGTTTGATTATCTTCTAAGAAAAAATGACAAAATATTTTCACCTTGACAGTGTTCGAGCTAACAGGTGTCAAATTGTTTTTATGTTGGCCTGCAATTTTCACCAGAAGAAAAACAATAGAATGACGAAGAGAAAGGGTTTTAAAGTAACAAATTTACTTAGATACTTAGACTTTTATCTCTAGAAATCACTCTATAATTAAACAAAAAGGATATGACTTTTGCTTCAAATTAAATGTACTCATTTCATGTCTTTGAACCTGATAATAAAAATAGATAGTGGATATTTCAGAAATATATTCTTAATAATTAAAAAGATGAGCTATTAATTATTCCTTAGTTTCTGTACTAGGGTTTTATGAGACTGGAGATTATAAAATCTGTATAAGCTATTTAAGTGAAGGAATGTAAAATTTCAAATACAAAATTCTGTATAGAGCATAGAAATGGTTCATGCAATGAAGAATCCTGAAGTCTACAGTTTATTTCTAAGAAATCCATTCTTGTTTATATATAATAATTGACAAAGCCCTGGTTCGTATTAATAAATACCCCCTTTTCAAAGAAAGAACAGCATTTTGAAATAACAATGTGTAAGAGACTCACAGAACAAGGTTAAATATAAGAAAGAATATATATGCAGAAAAAATATATTAGCTCACCATTTAAAAAATATAATGCTAAACTCCAATAAATTTTGATTATAAAAATGTTTTCAATATAAGCATTTATGACACTCAAGAAGTTAGGCAAAATAGATTAAAGTACATCATATGATTTTGCCATTTTTGCTATTTGCATTGTATTACATATAGAATAAAAATATTTATTACATTGTAGATGAAAATCCGTTAAAATACCATACCCAGTTTCTTCCAAACTCTGAAGACATTAATGGAAAATAAATCTCAATTAATGATGGTCAAGAGATGTATTAGTAACACGAACACATAGGATCTCCCACCTACACACTTCCATTTGAAAATAAAAAATTAAAATATGTAAATGAAATACACATGTTTTATTTGATGATCATAATAAAATAATATTAAAGCCTGTATGAGAACTTCAGATATTTAGAATAAACAGTTTCTCATTGTAATATTATGTAATAATAATATGTTTTTTAGCAAAAATAATGTAAGTTTTAACTTCAGCTATTCTATGTAGAATAACTAAAATTTAGAAAGAGTAATAATTTGGATCACAGTTTTGTAATCACAATGTTCATTACTTAAATGCAATAAAATAAAAACTGGCTAATAAAAATGCTCAAATTACCTCTATAATTGTGTGCAGTGATTGCAAAGAGTATGCTATAAAAGCAATATAAGCTCTAATGTCAAATATGATAGCTAGTAGACACACATGATAGCCATTAGACACAAATAACTATTTCAGTTTCAACATCAATTAATTAAATCAAATTAAGTTAAAAATTTATTTCTGGTGTCAAACTAGCCACAATACAACAGCCACATGTAGCTGATGACTACCATATTTGGCAGCATATGGACAGCTTTCATCGCCATATAGATTTTTTAAATCATATAATGTTACAATAAAGGCTGTTGGAAATTGCACCACAAGTCAATCATTTATTGATCTACCACTAATGAACTGAAAATCTCCAAGGCACCACCACGACTTTGCTTTATTTGTTTGTTTTTCAGCTCTATCTTTACTTGCTATATACTAGTGATTTTTGTTTCTTTAGTTTTCAAAGTTTTGCCATTTTAAGAAGTGTGGAAATCAATGAACTTATAAATTAACAGATTTAGATATTTTAGGAAATGAAATGTTCCTTTTTACTTAAATATTTTATTACAAAAATTGTTAACATATATAGACATTGAAAGGATAGTATATAAATCCCATATAAACCCTGCCAATGTTTGAACACTACTTTCTTAGTAATTGATAGAATGATAAACAGAAAATCACTAAGGATGTTAAATATTTGGGCAATATGCTTAATAAAATTTAATATTTGATATCTATTAAATAAACACACCCAACAACTCAAGAATATATGTTATTTTGAGTGCAGCAGGAACGTTTACCAAGTTAAATGTTCAAGTGAAAACACAAATTCTTGTCCAATAAACATGATAAATGTCAAGAATTAAAAATATACTAAATGAGTTTTCTCACTAAAATTGCATTAAATTAGAAATCAAAAAGTATACACCTACAAAATTACCAAATGTTAGAAAATGAAGTATAACATTTCTAAATAACTCATGTCAAAATATAAATTAAATTAAAAAATTGTAGAATATTTCAAACAATATTAATAAAGCTGCAACATATCAAAATATGTGAGATGAAAATAATGCAGTGTTTTGATGAATATGTATAGCCTTAAATACCTATATTAGAAATACAAACTGTATGAAATTATTTAGAAAGTAAAAGAAAGTAAGCAATAAAAACAAAATAGCAATCATATATAGATGAACATTTCAGAATGCTAAAAAAGCTGAAATTTTGTTCTTCAAAAATATTAATACAATTGATAAATCAATCCAAAGAAACATCAGTTATGAAAATAAAAGAGAAAAAGGAAATCAACAATACTATAGTTCTTATAACATGAACTATATGTAAAAAATGACAACTTAGATTAAATGAAAAAAAATTCTAAAATAACTTGTCTTACCAATACAGAAGAAAGATGGAAAATACAAATAACATTCTTTATAATAAAAAAAAAATGTGTACTAAAAAAATTCCCACAAATAAATCTTCAGGCACAGATGATGTTCCTGGAAGAATTCTATCAAACTTTTCATTCATAAATAACATCACTTTAATATACATACATACTTTCAGAAAATAGAAGAGAATGAGAGCCTCAACAACTTAGTATAGGAAGGCAGAATTACCCAAATACAAAAATACGATATTGACGTTACAAGATAAGAAGAACACACTACACAAATATCCTTCAGGAACATCAACCCAAAAAGGCATAACAAATATTGGTAAATCAAATCCAGCATATATAAAAAGTTGTATAATATCCATGACCAAGTGGAATTTGTCTGAATCGCCATATAATAAGTAAATCAAGTTAATAAGTACAAAAACACCTTTTCAGAAAGGAAGCCCAGACCTAGATATTTTGGGAACATGAATTCAGTTTTTATTCTTCAGCCCATAAGATGTGAAGGTAAAGGCCTGTTGACTTCAGCAGTGAAGTTTCATCATCTCAGTTTTCTGATGCCTACATCACAGCTTTCTGTCATCAGGAAGAGAACAAGAAGTCAAGTATTCTTGAACTCATTGTTTCATTAGTGTCTTCAGAGGTAGTGGCTTCCCTGGTAGGTCCGTTCTATATTGTTCTTATAGTCATTCTATTAGGCTTAGTGAGAACCCACTCATCAGCCTTTCCAACAGCTTTGTAAGCATTTAGTTATTTAGCAATTTCTTAAATTACATAGAGTGATTTCTGTTTCCTGTAGGAAACTCTGTCTGACAGACTCATACCATTAATATTTGAATGTCAAATACTATTTACTTGCTTAAAAGTAACACCAACCATTTAATATAAACTTTGAACACTTAAATCGGGATTTTGTTTTACTAAGTTTCTAATTATTTTCTGTATATCTGACACATTGCAGAGCTTATACTCCATAATTATATGAAGTATTTGTGGGAATTTATAGAAATGTTAAAATTTTGTAGGAATTTAGTTATTTCTCTTTTCAATATAACCAGATTTAATATTTTCAAGACATTCAACAATATTGCCACCATATTTTTTGGGGGTATTTATATTCATAGATTAACAGATTTTCACATTTGCTCAGTCTTTCTCATTCTCAATCTAATGCATGGGTTTATTTAAAAAAATCAAGAAAAAATAAAAATCAAAGACATAGGGGGCTGAGGTAAGAAAGGTAGTTCAGTTAATATATAATTATAAATAATTATAATTTCTTTACTTCGCATTTGAGTTTTGCTACTGCTCATTGTAGTCATTTTTAAGCCACTGGCATGCCTTTGCCACATTAAATGAGTGCGATTGTCTGTTTTTTAAACACTGTTCTTGCTACCACTTAATTGCTTTTGGGTTTTATCCTTTTGTTTCTGGTATAGTGTCAATTTTATTCAGATTACTTTAGATATCTGTGGTCAACCCCAAGACCTCACATATGAAATGTAAAGGGAAATTTTCTGCTTTAACAAAATTGAAATTTATATAATGGATTTGACGTAGGGTTGTGATTTGACCTTGTCAGTCTTTGTTTACATTTATGAACCTAGCATGTTTATTCAGGGTGATTTATTATATTCTCAAGATTGTCTTGGCTTCGTATGATATTTATGGTCTACCTACTTATACCATTTATGTGATATAGACACTTCCTACTCTTTCAAACTCTACTTTTATAGGCATTTGTTTATATATAATGCACAATTTGCCCAGACTGTTCAGTTATTATGTCTCTAAAACATCAGGATCATCTGTGTCAATACATTTTAAATATGCCACATCCTATGCCTCATTAAACACATCTAATATCTTGTCTTACTAATGCAATTCATCCTTTAGGTCTTAGCTTACATGAAATTTCTACAGAAAGGACTTTTTGAACAACCATTAATAATTTGATTACTCTTTTTTCTTTTATAACAATCTGTCCATTTTTCACATCCTCAAATATCATATTTAATATTTATATATCTTCTCTAATACTCTGTAAACTTCAGATTGGCAAAAGAAAACATAAACGCTTTGTGTACCACTGTGTACACAGTGCGCAGAAGACTTCCTGGAATACACAGATGGTGTTCAGTATTTAAAAGAATATAAGATTACTCTAATGCAAAAATGATCACCCAGATAATTTGCTTCTCAGAATGATTTCACTGTAAAAACTTATGCATTAAAAATACACTCATACAAATCTGATTTTATTAGCAAAGTATTGAAACTGACCTCATAGAAATGTTGTGAATGTTGATAATTCCTTAAGAAATGTCATTCTTGGTATTTATATATTTTTATGGCTTCATGGACGAGAGTAACCGGAGGGAAGAAGATAAAGACCAAATTATTCATTTATGATAACTGCCAAAACTTATTTGTAATTAATTATTGCCTGGATTTTGATTTTGTGAAAGCACTACTACACTATTTTCCATCAAGAATAATAACATTGTTGTATATATGTCAATAAAATAGTGGGACTATAAAGAATAAGAGGAATCATTCAAATAGTTGTACATTTTTGTATTAGTAAGGTTAATCATTTTCCACTGACATTGTCATTCTTAAATACCTGTATAATTTATTGTAAGAGCAACTTTTAAGAAAATAATGATTTAATACTTTGTAGTCATATTTTTATACAACAAATTCAAAAGAAGTTATTAATAAGAATGCTCATTGAACAAGGGATCAATTCTAGACAACATTATTAATGACTTCTATGCTTGTATCTTTGTTCTTTTCTTCATTCTTTGTGCACATACACAATTTAATTATTATTTAATTAAGATATCTTGATGCATACTATTTGTCAACACAATTACAGGTTCTGGGGATAGAGCACTGAATATATAAGCATAAATCTTGTTCTCATGGTGCTCACATTCTCACATTCTAGTAAACATAGACAAGAGACAAGCGAGTAAAATTTAGAACATGTCAGACAGTGGCAAGTGCCATGGAAAAGAACTAGCTGAGAAAGGTCATAAATCATGCGGCTGGTTACAAAACAGGATGTGCTTTTCAATAGTATGGCAAGGAATGTTATCACAAAATACAAAACCAAGTGAAGACTGAAGGAAGTGAAGCCATGTAGATGTATAAGGAAAATGTGTTCCAGACCAAGCTAGTATCTAGTACAGTACACTATATAGAATATGTCTGCTTCATTCAGTAAACACAGAGTTCTCTGTACCTGGAATTGAGGGAATCACAGAGAGAGTATTGGGAAATGATGTCAGGAATGTTAATGAGGGTCAAATTATGCAGGGCCTTATAGGTGTATTGTTATTACTCTCAGTAAAATGAAAAGCCAAAGCAAAGCATTAATGAATAAATTACATTATGTAACTCTTCTAAAAATACCTTTCTGGCTACTTTTTAAAAATATTTAGACCATAGATGTACATGAATCAAAGAAACACAAATTAGGAAAATATTGCAATTACCCTGATAGGGAATTATGTTGACTGGGAAAGAACAGAAATAACAGTAATATTTAGAAGTAACTGGATCTTAGATTTTTTTTGAAGGTATATCAAGAGGTGTTGTTGTGAGAATAAAGGTGTAGTCTAAAGGAAAATTAAGGAATAACCAAAATTTATTTTCCTGGAAGAGAGGAATCACTAAACTGCAGTTTTTAAAAAAGAGAACTCTGAGATAAATATTTTCTGGATATGAGAATCAGTAATTTAATATAGATATATTAAATGTAAAGTGCCTAGTAGAAGGCCAAGTGGATATTTTCAGTTCACATTTGGGTATATCAAACCTGAATGTCAGACAAGACTTCTGGGCTGGAACTGTAAATTCACTTGCCAAATATTTAAACTATAAATTTGGATGAGATCACCAGCAGAGTCAATGTAAATAGAGATGAGTACAAGCCAAGGCCTTGAACGTTGGGTTCTCCACTATTAGGTGTTCGAAAACATAAGGTGAATCGGGCACAAGAGTGGAATGTCCAGTGAGGTAGATGGGAAGCAGTGAAGCGGAGCACCCTGGAAGTCAAGACAGAAAATGTTATGTGTATGTGAAAGATGTTTTGTTTTAAATACTGCTAATCGTTAAATCGAGATGAATGCAATGACGGCTAAAAGTCGATTATTGGATTGAGCACCACTGAGATCATTGTGACCTTTAGAGATGTAATCTCAGTGGTTACTGGGAACGCTGAATGAGAGACGTTTCACAAATGAAATTCGTCAGAGAAATTGGCCATGTCAAGTATAGATGACCCTTTAGTGACTCATAACGCTGTTATCAGTTCTTTGGTTATTACACTGAAGTAGCCATTCACATACATGTTTTCACTTGTTTAGGACTTTAGTCTTCCTATGGTCATGACCTCTGTAAGGACTGGTTTTTTGTTTTGTTTGCTGGAAAATATGTTCAACAAATGATTTCTAATAATTTAATAGCTGCTAAGGGTTAACTCCTTTTAAATTTTTTCAAAAATTCTCTATAAATTTTAAGGGAAATACTTGAATATAACTGTGACAACAACAGTGATTCATATTTTCATCACTTTTCAAATATTTAGCAAAATGGTGAGGAGACAACTTGAGGAGCTGTGCATGCTGATGCATTTGTTACAGACTTTCATATACATACTGAATTTAAACTGCTGAAAAACACATACAGGTACATACAACATGTGTATACACAAACACATACTGTGCTTAGTGCAAAGATTACTCAATTTAAAGGCAGAGAATCTGAAAGTAAGTGACTGTGTACCACCCTCTAGATATGTCTCCTTAGAGATATCTCACAATACATTTTCTCGTATCAATAATAAAGAAAATATCATTAACTACCAAAAAGTTTATAGTGGTCATCAAATAAGCGAACACGAGTGAAAACCTTTGTTAAACAACTAAAATCTATAATTCATAAATAATTATGCATATTTTCATAATATTTTTAAAAAATATGTTAATGTATATGTTTATCTAATCAGGTATTACCAAATAGTCCATTATTATAAAATTGGAGAAAAATGATTAAATTTTTCTTACCTTGCTCAGCATCACAATGTTCACAACCATGTGGTATCTTTTACAGACTTTGCAAAATTCGTATTTTCCTTTTTAGAATATATTTTAATGGATAATATGCTTGTAAATATTTTCTATATTAAGAAATCATTTACATAAAAGTGCATACTATTTATACTTGGTCCAATGATAGTTGCTGGGAGCTGCAGCGGGAGATGGAGCTCAATGGCATAATGAGTACAGGGCTTCCTTTTAGGATAATAAAAATATTTTAGAACTAGATAGAGATAGGAGTTTCATCATGTTTTGGATTTATTAAATCCTACCAAATTGTTTATGTTAAAATGGTTAATTTTATGTGATGTAAATTTTACATCAACTTTAAAAAAATTATGCTTGTCAAATTGCTGACAATTGCTGAATTGGGTGATGCTAGCTGAGTTCACCATATTTCTCTCTCTTGTAAGGGTGCTTATAGAATCAAAAAGTCGTCACACTTGCTCTAAAATAACTTTAACAACTAAACTTAATCCTATCAAACTCTTTTGCCAAACCCAAACCCATGTTACCTATGCAAACCACTGAGAATGATAAACTACAAGAATAATTCCTTTCTTTTATAAGAATTCTTTTTATTGCTTACTCTCAATTTGGTCTTGAAATTTTGTTGACCTTTCTTCCTAAAATTATTTCTTTCTTTCCCCAGGTAGAACTTTTGTTTGGAATTATTCTTGTGTCACATCATTCTGAGTAAAAGCATAAAAGTGTTCTCACTGATTTTTCCACTCACCTTCTATTAAATTTGACCAAAAAATAATAATAAAAAAGTTAAAAAGACAATAATTTTTTCTTAACATAGTCAAGTAAATTTAATACCTATTTAAATAATGACTATTTTCCTAATTTAAGTGATAGTCATCATCCATTATATTAAGACATGTGGAACTGTTAAGCATACTATTATCCCTGAAAAAAATTCTACTTGCTTATGAGCTATCAACATTTCTAAACCTCATAATACATTCTATTTACTAGTAAACTATTCTCTTCCTACTATAGAAAATTATATATTTTTAAAAAATCACACTGGAAAATGTAAGATTCAACCATTAATGAGTTCAGGGTAAAACCATGTATGGGAATTGAGAGTTTGCTTGAACTTAAAACGGACTGATAAATCTATTTTATTTTTTCATAAATATTCTAAAATGATTAAAATGGTAAGTTCATAATACATACCCCACAACCTTCCCATTGCCAGTGTACACTTAGGATAATTTAATTTACACAGTTTGCAATCACCATTGCCATCTAGTTTAAGAATATATTTTTATTACTACAAGATACTTTCTCATATTGGGTTAACTAAATTATTAAGTGTTAGCTTTTACCTTTCCTTTTACAATTGTATGTCAAAAGACAATATTCTGCATAATTTCAAAGCTTTGAAACTTGTTCAGAATTGTTTATGAGCCAGTCTATGATCAGTTTGAAAAACTTTATAACATTATGAAATTTCTTGATACTTGTTTAATGGCACAGCTGTATAATCACTTTTGGTAAATGGCCTATGTTCACTTGAAATGAATGTGGATATCCTTGTAGTTATTCAATTGCACATGTTAAGTAGATAGACATTTCCTGCTAATTTTATTGGCTTATTTCTCATCTTATTTCTATTAAGTTTTTGTTTCGTATATTTGAGGCTATTTCATTGAGTGGATACTGATTTTTGAAGACTGATGCTTTTACTATAAAATATTCATATTTTTATATTAGACATCTTGCCTTAAAGACAATTTTTCAGATACTAATTTGGCTATATCACCAGTTTTTGTTTAAATCTTTTTACTTTAAACCTCTTGTGACATTATACTTAAAGCATGTGTATGTCAAATGGTATTATTTGTTGTTTTTCAAATCTAGTCTGATAATCTTAGCCTTTTAGTTGGAGTAATAGCCTCTCATTCATTTTAATTTTAGACTTACTTTTGTTTATATCTACAATCTTACTTATTTAGTGTAATATGTCTGTTTTGTGTCCTTTTTATCTTTTTTAGTTTTAATTGATTATTCTAATTTTCCCTTTATCAGTATATTATTTATATAATCTTTTATCATTCTGTTAGTAATTACCATAGAAGTATCTAAATTTATGATTGATTTCTTACAATGTAATTTAAATTATATCCTTTACGACTTTTGGGATAGCTTAAGACAATCTGACTACTTTTGTCTTTCACCTTTAACATTGCTGATATCATATTAGCACTACATACATTTTAAATTTCATACATTATCATTCTTATCCTGTAGTAAATATGTAGTCAACATTTATTTGCATTTATCCCTATATCTGAATATTCTATTGCTCTTCCTTTTTCATGTCATTCTATCTTTCCATCTGTGATTATGTTCTATCTTAATAACTTTTACATTTATTTCTCTTAAAAGTCTGATAGAAATGAACATTTAAACTTTTGTCAGATAAAATGTTTATGAACTCTTAATTTTGAATGGCATATTAACAAAATTTAAAAGTTGAGTTTGGAAGTTATTTTCTTTCAGCACTCTAAAAATTCTATCCCACCTGTTCTAGTTTATTTATGTTGAAAACTCAGTTGTCAGTCATGACACAGCTACTATGACAATAATGTGTGCATTTTTTTTCCCAGGCAGTTTTAAGATTATTTGTTTTACTTATAGTTGTCCTACTATGATATGCCTTGATACTTTTGTAACTATGTCGTTTATGTCTAGTAGATAATCTTGATTCTATGGGTTGATCTCAGTATCACCCATTCTTTTCTATTAGCAGCAGTGGTCCTGAATTCAGCTTGACCATGCAATTTGTAAAAACAGTAGCTCCACCTGAAACCACATTAAGGGCCGGGCACGGTGGCTCACGCCTGTAAACCTAGCACTTTGGGAGGCCGAGGCGGGCAGATCACGAGGTCAGGAGATCAAGACCATCCTGGCTAATATAGTGAAACTCCGTCTCCACTAAAAATACAAAAAATTAGCCAGTCCCTGTTACTGGGGAGGCTGAGGCACGAGAATGGCGTGAACCAGGAGGCCGTGCTTGCAGTGAGCCGAGATCGCGCCACTGCACTCCAGCCTGGGCCACAGAGCAACGCTCCGTCAAAAAAAAAAAAAAAAAAGAAAAAATTACTGGGTTTACTGAGTTTGAAGAAAGGAAACAGCAAAGAACAGCATAGCAATGATCTCCTGATTCTCATGCATAGCATCTGATGTCCCAGTCATTCTGTATCACATGTGTGTGTTCACTATGTGCAACCTCGGTTCCAGAAAATTATCAATTATGGGATTGCTTTGGCTTAATTACATTTCCAACTCAGGAAAATAATTACTCAGGACAATAAGATTAGCTTCCATTCTCCAGGTAAGCTGCATCTCATCAGTCCCGGTTATTTATTACTCAGTCTCAACAAGCAATTACAGGTGCTTGGTTTCACATTCTTTGTTCAGATTCTCATTTGTCTTAAGTAAAACATGTTTAGTCAATCTTGAGTAACTCTATAAGTAAAAGTTACATGAAGTATCAAAAAAATGCAAAAATCTTTAGGTATCTCTAAGGTTATAATAAAAAAAAAAATCTAACCCTTTTCTTTGGATTTACCTCCATCTTAATCTCTGGAATGCTTGCTACATTTTACACGACATTTTAAAAAATAATACTTAGGTGAAACATCTTCAATGTTTAATACGTTAAGACTATTAGGGATTCCCTCCTTGAACACATTAAACATAACCATAACCCCATGGTTACGAATGCTTACTCATAGTCCTTTACTACCTGGTCTATTTGTCACACAATTTTACCTACTATTGCTTGAAAATTTCTACAGATGTTAATAGAAGCATTTAACTGTGTGTGTAACTTTCTCAAAGCTAAATTTCTTTCTTTCTATTAGTCTTCATGTATATTATATTAGTTTGAAGTTTAAATGAGCTATTCAAAATATTTACCTCTTAGGGATTGTTTTCTGTAGACTTTAATTTTTATTTAACTACACATATAAACCAAAATAATTTGTATTATACACATAGCTTTTGAAAAAGTATTCATGTAGAAATTAACACAACAACTATTAGTTAATACTAATGTAATTACTAATACCTTATTTGGGAAAAAAAGCCACAAATATTCCTTTTCAAATTACTTAAAAGTAATGTAATTGTTAATATATTCTTGCAGAGAAAGTGCTCTTTTGTCATATATTCTACATTTTATAACTTAGAATCCTTAGAGAGCACTACTATAGGTCCATACTATATTGGGGCATAACTTTATGACTTGGGGCAAGTCACAAAGAACACATGTTCTTTGGCACAGGTTTCCAGGTATCACTAGGGAAAACCATTCGTTCATCTTGCATTCATTCAACATGGCGTTTATCATTCATCTGACTCTTCCAACCAATTGTACCAGAGGAAATACTGGCTCCTTTTCCTTCACTGGTACAGTGGCTAAGAGGAAGCAGAGGTAAGCCCCACAATTGGCAGTGATGAGTTTGCATTATATACACAGACCATAGGAGTCTCAAAAACGGACCTTGCTGTCTTGAGCCTTCAGCATTCCCAGTCACATCCTTTAAACACACCAGAGCACACTGGAATTAATATGTTAAAAATCCTTCTTTAATGAAGATTTACACTCTCCCCAAGATTTCTGCTGAGTTTAATACAATATTAGTGTTGAAATATTTGAGCAAAACATCTCCCTCTGCCAGAAAAACAAATACTGCCCAGACCTGATTTGATTGTGTCTGGCATGGTAATGGCAAATGCTTGTGATGTAGAAGAGAGGGAGAATTTTGTGATCTCATGATTTACCCAACACATGCCGCAATTCCCACTGAATCATATAAAACTTTTCCAAAAATATTCCTCATTCACTACTTGTCATATTCAAATGAAGGACATATTCACCCAGTTGAGGCAGCCGGTCCTTAATTTCCTTACCATGCCCTATTCTAGTTTCTTTGGCTGGGTAGCAAATTACTTCAAAACTTACTTCAAAATTGTGAGCAAATGAACTCATCATCAAACAGTTCTTATGGTGCTGGATTACACAGGTTAAGAATTCAAATAGGTCATAACAAGGATGGTTTTTCTCTGCTCCATGATATCTGCGGCCTAAGAGGGATGACTCCAAGCCTGGAAGCTAAAATTATTTGGTTCTCATTTCTTCAAAAGAATGCTGGCTTGCAGTGGGAATGAAGGGCTTCATTTACTTTCTACATGGGCCCCTACTTGTGAACTCACCATGCCCCCTTCCTAACAGGATGATGCTTGAATTCCAAGGATGACTGTTCTTAGAGTAAGCAAGGAAGAAGCAATATCATTTGAAGGCATCTTCAAAAGCCACATATATCCCTTTTGCCATATTCTAGGGGACTAAGCAATTACAAATTATCTCACATTCAATCCAAGATGAATCTATGCATCACTTTTAAGTGGGAGGAGTGTCCACAACAGTACAAACAGGACATGCAAGAGAAGAGACTGAGAGAGGAAAATCAATTGTGGAAATCAGTGAAAAGTCCAAAATACAGTTAACTGGAATCCAAGAATGTAAATTGATAGATAATAAAGAAAAATATTATTTGAAAAGATAACGGATACAAATTTTCAAAAACTGATGAATGTCATTAGAAGAAAATGTTAATTACTAGCTGTGTAGTCTTTTCCTCTAGCATCAGACACACCAGAGAATTTGATATTTCATTAAATCCACCTTATGACATTAACTCAAGGAACAATTATTAACCTGTATATGGATCAATCATAAATGAGAATTCAGTCTAGGCTATATACTGAACAAAACCTTTGTATCTCATTATCAACATTGTTTAACAAGTAATGAGTAAATGGATTTCATGAGATGTAACTGAAACAGAAAATGGGGTTAGTTATGAATCCTTTGAGAATTTTGTAATTATCCAGTCCCATAGCCTTGAGGGAATAATGTGACCAGCTAAGGGTATTCTTTAAAGGGTATTCTCTATGGCTCTTTTGAAATGACCTGCTTTCTCAAACAGTTATGCTCACCTCTCATGATTACACACATCATGAGTGGAATCAAGTCATATCCTTGACTTTAGGATATCTGAACCTTTGGAAATGGTAACTAGAAGTCTTAAAACATTAGCTACGTATTGATTCTCTCACCTTCAGAAAAAAGGGAATGCCCTCTTTCATAAATTAAATCAATTTGATATGGAATGAAACCTGTTTTGTGTTTTTTGTTGTTGTTTTTGTTTTTCCTAATGAAGCAGATTGTCAATCCAAACCTATAACCATTGTTCTTTGAAAGCATGAGCTTTGCAGGGTAGTATCAGAAATGGGGTTGACTGTTAGTCTCCAAAATCTATTAGTTAAAGAAATTTTAAGTTAAATATATATATATATATATATATATATATGTGTGTGTGTGTGTGTGTATATGTGTGTGTGTGTGTGTGTAGAAAAGACTTAAAAATTTTTGATGATAGCATGGTTGTCCTCCTGTCCTTGGTTTGAAGAACTGAAAGCAGCAGATATTCAGTGGTGAATCTTATCAGTGGAATATAAATGAAATATCTTTATCTAAAAAAATTGATAAAACAGATTGCAAAAAGGTGGTATAAAAATTAAGTAATGTCTATGAAATACCATTTTTCTGAGTGTTGCCAGCCCTTAGCAATAATATATTCATTGATATGAGAAGGCAAAGTAAACAAAATTGAGCAAAGAAAAATTTGAGGCGTATTTGAAACTATGGCAGGAAAAATAATGCCTCCCCCAAAAGTTGCCGCATCCCAATTGCCTATATCTATGTATATGTTAATTTAAAAAGCAAAAGAAACTTTGAAGACATAATTACCATAAGGATATCGAGTTGGAGAAATGTTCCTTAGTTATCTGAGTGGACACAATGAAATCACAAGGGTCCATATAAAAGAGAGTCAGGAAGGTCAAAGTCAAAGAGGATCCATATAAAAGAAAATTAGAAGTATGGCAACAGAAGAGGAGATCTTTGGAGGAAAGCAGCCAAGAAGCAAGGAACGTATGCACTTTTCAGAAAATGGGAAATAAAAGGAAATGTTTTCTTCCTTAGAGTCTTGGGAAGGAATACTGGTTTGCTAACACCTTGATTTTAGCCCCATAAGACCATTGGACCTCTGCCTTCCAGAACTGTAGTGTAATAACACGATATTGTTTTAAGCCACTAAATTTGGGAAAATTTGTTACAACAGCAACAAAATGTTTAAGCACCAACAACGTAAGTTTGGAATACGCAATGATGAGTAATAAGGCAAGCCAAATTATATACTTCTGATCTAAACAGTGGTAGATGCTATGATACAGATAGAACTCATTCCCTGTATGAACTTTATTCAACCCTCCTTTTAAGAGGGAAAGAAACTATTTTGGAACCTGAGCCAATTCGCTACCATGCAGATATGCTCTTTATTGGTATTAGCAATGTTAGAGTCATTCAAAAGAAGGAGAATGGCTGACAGAAAATAATGATAATAATGAGAACAAGAAAGAACTTAACTGAGTAGTACCATAATATTTAACAAATAATGCAATAATTTAAATAGATAAAATTAATGTAGTTGCCATAAAAGAAAAAGAGAACAACAACAACAAAAAACTAGTGGTGCATTGTTGCTATCTGGGTGGAGGAAAACCAATCTCTCCCTTTGGGAGGCAGGTAGATCATCTGCACTCAGGAGTTCCAGACCAGCATGGGCAACATGGGAAAACTCCATCTCTACAAAAAAAAAAAAAAAAAGAAAGAACAAGTGTTCAGCATTCAGAAAATGAAAACCATAACTACCTATATGACAGCATATAGGTAGGTCAGGTAACATGCCAGCTTAAATAACCTGTCAAATATGTTCCCTTTATTCTATGTTGGAAAAATTAAAATCCAATAATGCAAAAATGGATTGAAAACAATATCAAAAACAAAAACTACGTAAAAAATGAGATTAAACTCAATCTTTTAATGTGGTAATAGTAAAGGATGAATGATTTGAGGCTTAGTGTTATCTCACCCAACTTTTATCTAAGACTCTAAGACTGCGTGCTATGGTTAAAGTTAAATAGTCTGCGATAGAAAACAATATATTTTGAGAAGAATAGATTTTAATGCAAAATATACTGGAAGACAAGAGGAAGCAATTAGACGACTTAAACTGAAACATGGAGGCCACATTCATACTATGGCGCAGTCACCAGGGTTACAGCATATCTATACATTAACCTGTATCATGGTATGGTAGCATTACCTGCAATAGCACGCATAATTGGGATGAAGGAGAGTATAAATGGGAATAATTACTATTGATGGCCTATAGTTGAATATTGGGCAATTCTGAAATTTGTTATATTATTATAAATAATAGGAAATTTTTAAATAGGAAAATTTTAGAACTGTTGAAACTACAAATATTGTATTTAATAAAAGAATGGTACAAGTAGGCACACTTACACTCAAAACATCTCCAATTACAAGAATCCTGTGAGATTCTAAGGAAAGTTAGCACAGTAGAGTGACTATGGTTAAAAATAATTTATTATATATGCCAAAATAGCTAGAAGATTTGGAATGTTCCCAACAGAAAGAAATGACAAACTTTTGAGGTGAAGGATTGATTATCCCAATTATCCTGATTTGATCATTACACATTTGCATGTAAATATCAAAATGTCACATGTACCCAATAAATATAACAATTATTATGTACCAATTAACAAATTGAAAAAAAGTAGATAGTTCCTGAAAAGCAAATGTTCATGTTATGGCATAATATCTTAATTATAAATTAATTCCACCAATGGCCTCTGTTTCTAGGTATGAACACGCTAAAGTATAAAGTTGATTGTTATGCGGTCATATAGGTAGCTAAGGTTTTCTTTCATTTTCTGTCTTAATTTTGAAGATCGCTGAACACTTGTTCTTCCTTTTTTTTTCTTTTTTTTTTTTTTTGTGGAGATGGAGTTTTCCCATGTTGCCCATGCTGGTCTGGAACTCCTGAGCGCAGATGATCCACCCGCCTCTACCTCCCAAAGTGTTGGAATTACAGGGATGACCCACTGAGCCTGACCCATTTCCTTGTTTCTCTTTTCTTTGTTTATCCCACCTCCCATAGAAACAACTGAAGAGTAGTAACAGAATACAACTGTTCGTCCTCTAGGGCGCCTAAATTTCCCAGAGTTCCTTTAGAATCTGATGAGACGAGGTTTAGATCTGATGACCTTCAAAAGTAAGTTGATGCTTTACATTGATTGTATTATAGAATTGTTTTCAGAAAAGATAGTCAAGAAATTTTAAGAAATGTAATATGTGACTAATTGGTATAGCCTATATGCCATACATAATAGGATATATAATCAATGGTTAATTAAAACATCTAAAACTTAGGACTCAGGCCAATCTTTTTTTTTTTTTTTTTTGAGGCGGAGTCTCGCTCTGTTGCCCAGGCTGGAGTGCAGTGGCCGGATCTCAGCTCACTGCAAGCTCCGCCTCCCGAGTTCACACCATTCTCCTGCTTCAGCCTCCCGAGTAGCTGGGACTACAGGCGCCCGCCACCTCGCCGGGCTAGTTTTTTGTATTTTTTTAGTAGAGACGGGGTTTCACAGTGTTAGCCAGGATGGTCTCGATCTCCTGACCTCGTGATCCGCCCGTCTCGGCCTCCCAAAGTGCTGGGATTACAGGCTTGAGCCACCGCGCCCGGCCTCAGGCCAATCTTTTAAATCATGAGGGATATTCTGGGCATGGGCCTCAAGAGACATTAAATAAAAATATGAAATATATACTGGCTTTACTGAATTTTTCTGACTATGAAGTTCTATAATGTTATATGAGGCTTTTTTATTTTGATTGACACATATTCTTCCAATGGGTATCTTATTAGTGACTACAAATATCGTCCCCAGAAATAAATATGAATGTTATGTGATTCAGAACAAAAAGAGGTTTCTGAGAGACTTGCAGACAATAGTAGTCCAAGGGGTGGCATTTGGGATATATGATGCTAAAGCTGGATTCTATCATCGATGATAATACATCGTATTAGATTGGTATGATTAAGAACAAACTTGTTATGTTGAAGTACTAACCTGCTCCTTAAGCCTCTTCTACGTTTCCCAACACATTTAATTTTGCTCTTGCTAAATATCCATCTCAGGTTGGCAGAGATTCAGACAGAGAGTATCTATCTTGACCAGTCCTTTCAGAAACAGTAGCAGGGAGAGTGTGGATATAAAGAATCATGCACTAACCCTCGAAAGTTTATAAGCAAATGTGCCATGAATTTCTTCTACTCAGACTCCAATGTCCAGGCAGGTCATATGGCCACATGTAACATTATGGTGTGCAGGAAAGTGCAATTTTATTGTGTGTCCACAAAGAGGAGATCCAAAATACTTGTAGTAATTCTAATGATTACAATATGCAGGCTTATTAACTTGGATTTATGAATAACAGTTGCTAGGAATTATAATTTGCTATATTGTACATACCACATTTCATTTGAACATGTTTTAAAGTGGGGGGAAATATTATTTTTAAAGGTGCTATGCATCTCACATATGTATATTTTGAAGTTATGTTCTAATTGCTCACAACCGTTAGAAACCATTCCTCTTTTGTCTGGGTACAATTATATTTTGATTTAGTAATTTAACACAATGAGTCTAAAATGTTTCTTTTAATTTATCGAATTAGATTGTGATCATATTAAAGGAATAAATACATTGAGTATTCTCTGATGCAAAATTGTTGTGTCCACTTGAATTACTATATTAACATGTTCAATAATTAGGATGATAATGTTCAAAGGCATTTGCAATAGTAAAATATTCCGTTTTGTGAGGATTGCTTATTCTCTCAATTCTCCTGAATAGCTAAAAGTAATTATTTTGCTGTTGTTTTTTACACGCTTATTTTACAAATACAATGTACACATGTGTGTTTGTACGATTCATTGTACATTGTATTTTGTTGGTGCAGGATGGGTGATTACATTTTGCTAAAAATACAACAGTTAATTTACGAAGGAGAGGCACACAAGAAAACATATATATTATTCTCTTGGGTTCACTGATTTTTCCAGAGTAGGTTGTGTTGATAAAAAGCTTTTAGCTTTCTTTTCTTAAGTTTCTTTATCCTAATCTCAGGTGTTAGACTTTTATTTTCTTTCTCATTTTCTATTTCCCTTAAGTTCTTATCTGTCTGTATCCCCTCGCTTGTTTGCTTTAGATTCTGCAGCATAACTTTAAAAATCTTTTTAGGTCATATGGGAATTGGGGTTCTAGAAATATTTCTGAAGGTGAGTTTCTTACCTGTATTCTTCTAGTTAAGCTTTCAAAGTACTATTTGGAGTTGTCCTCATTTTAAGTACTCATTATTATATCCTGGTATCTACTTATGGTTTAGCTTCCACCTCATTCTATTTAGGATAAGTGTATTTTATGTGATTTTCTTTCACACTCATGAATCCTTCGGTAACAAACTATTAATCTGTAATATTACTGTTCCGAAAAGTGGAGTACAGCTTCAGCATGATTCAAAGTATTATATTGCAAGAATTTTCTTCATTCCACTATAACATTTGTGAATGCAAAATAATTCATCCATGTTTGAGAAGTCAGAACTAATAAAATATTCAAAAGAAAATAAAAATAAATGTAATTTTAACCTTTATAAAATACAAACAATATAAAAATATAACAAAATATTACATAACAATTTATAAAGGTCATTTAAGTCCTTACTTTACATATACATGTATGTATGCATGTGTAAATGTGTATGTATATACATACATACATATGTATGTGTGTGTATATATGTATGTGTATACATACATATACATTTACATATACATACATATCCATTTGTACCAGTTCTTCTCTGTATGTCTGGTAGAATTTGTGAATCCATGTTATCTTGGGCTTTTGGGGACAAAATAATTTTTATTACTGATTCAGTATCACTACTTGTTAGATGACTGTCTGTTTAGGATTTCTATTTCTTTCTGGTTCATTATTCATTTCTTCCAGGATGCGTAGTTTGTGAGTATAGAGATGTTCATAGATGTCTCTGATGGTCTTTTGTATTTTTTGTAGTAGTGATTTTAATGTCTCTTTTTTCATTTCTGGTGGTGCTTATTTTAATCTTTATTCTTCATTTTTGGTTGATCTAGCATGTAGGCTATCAATTTTGTTTATCTTTTCAAATAACCAAATTTTAATTTTGTTAATATTTTGTATTACTTTTTGTCCCCTCAACTTCATTTAGTTCAGCTTTTATCTTTATGTTTCTTTTCTTCTTCTCTTTGGTCTGGCTTGTTCTTCCTTTTCTAGTTCCTTCAGGTGTGACATTGAGTTGTGAATTTATGATTTTTCTTTCCTTCGAAGTCAGCAGTCAATGCTATAAATTTTCCTCTTAGCACTGCATTTGTTGTATGCCAGAGATTCTGGCATGTTATATCTCTATTTACATTTGTTTAATTATTTTTAATTTTTAGCTTAATTTTTTTATTAACCCAAAGATCATTCAAGAGCAAATTGTTTAATTTCCATGCATTTATATAGTTTTGAGAGTTTCTATGGGAATTGATTTATAGTTTTATTCCTCTGCGACCTGAGAAGATACTTGACATAATTTGATTTAAAAAAATTTGAGACTGTTTCGTGACGTAACATATGGTCAATCAAATATGACATAATATCTATTAATAAGATAGACCATATGTTTGTGGCCCAACATATGATCTATTATCAGCACATGGAACAAGTCTAAAGAATGTTTCAGCCAGTAATCCCAGCACTTTGTGAGGCAGATGTGGGCAGATCACTTGAGGTCAAGAGTTTGAGCCAGCTTGGCCAATATGGTGAAACCCCATCTCTATTAAAAATACAAAAATTAACCAGGCGTGGTGGCACACCTCCAGCTACTCAGGAGGCTGAGCCAGGAGAATCCCTTGAACCTGGTAGGCAGAGGTTACAGTGAGCTAAGATCACACCACTGTATACCAGCCTGGGTGAAAGAGCTAGACTCCGTCTCAAAAAAAAAATAAAATAAAATAAAATTCCGTGTGCTGATAAGAAGAGTGTATTTTCTGCTGTTGCTGAGTAGAACGTTATGCAAATATCTATTATGTTCATTCGGTCTAAGTCCAATTAAAATCCAATTGTTTTGTTAATTTTATAGCTCAATAATCTGACTAGTGCTATCAGTAGGGGATTAAAGACTCCTACTATTATTGTGTTGCAATAAATTTCTTTTCTTTGGTCTAGTAGTAATTTTTTTTTTTTTTAATGAATCTGGATGTTCTAGTATTGGTTGCATATATCTTAGGATTGTTATGCATTCTTACTAAATTGATCCCTTTATCATGATATAATGACCTTCTTTTTTTTTTTTTAATACTGCTGTTGATTTAAAGTACATTTATCTGATAAAAGTCTAGTTACTCCTGTTGGCAGTCAGTTTCTGTTTACATAGAATATTATTGAATGTATAATTTAGTGTGGTGTCTTTAAGCTGCATATGGTTTGATTTTGTACTTTTTCTCCATTCTGCATATATATATTTATACTTTAAGTTCTGGGATACATGTGCCGAATGTGCAGGTTTGTTACATAGGTATACACGTGCGTGGTGGTTTGCTGCACTCATCAACTTGTCATCTACATTAGGTATTTCTCCTAATGCTATCCCTCCTCTAGCCCCCCACCCAACAGGCCTCAGAGTGTGATGTTCCCCTCCCCATGTCCATGTGTTCTCATTGTTCAACTCCCACTTATGAGTGAGGACATGCAGTGTTTGGTTTTCTGTGCCTGTCTTAGTTTGCTGAGAATGATGGTTTCCAGCTTCATCCATGTCCCTGCAAAGGACATGAACTCATCCTTTGTATGGCTGCCTAGTATTCCATGGTGTATATGTGCCACATTTTCTTTATGCAGTCTATCATTGATGGGCATTTGAGTTGGTTCCAAGTCTTTGCTATTGTGAATAGTGCCACAATAAACATACGTGTGCATGTAGATAAATTATCTCTTTTTACTTTTGAATTTGAATTTGCTTACATTAGGATGGGATTTTTAAATTCCCTTTTTGGAACATGGCTACAATGTATGCTGTCTAGGGTTGTTAGTCTTTGGTTCTAAGTGCTTTCAGTGTTGAACACTCTCTGTATATGTGTTCCTTGGTTATTGAGAGCCTTACTGTGATGGTTTTCTCAGATTGGTTGTAGTAGCAAGCTATGTACTGGGCTTGTGAACAGGGTTGCAAATTCCTGCTGGGCTGGGAGGGAGGAGGTGTCAGAAAGTTTGTTTTCTAGTGCTATGTATTCATGTCAGCAGATTTTTGTATTGGGTCATGAAGTTCAACCTTCAGGCTAGTAGGTTCCCTCTACTACAGAAATTCTGCTACTTGCTACTTTGTGTAGAAAGGAGAAGGGCCAAACCTTTCATGCAAGCCTTGGTCCAGTTGGGATGCTGTTGCCCCTAAGAGCCTTAGAATGATCCTCCTCTGGCATGCTTGTGTCAATCCCCTGTTGGAGCAGCAACAGGTGTTTCTGCAGCAGTGGGTGGAGGTGGGAGGAGAAATGCCTATCCCCAAGGCTGTTCTCAAATACTGAGGTCACTTGGCCACAGGGAGAGAATTTCAATACTCCTTTGCAGAGCCAACTAAAGCACCCACATCTCCATTGGAAGTGGCACAGTCATTCTCAGCCCTTAAGCAGGGAGCTTTCAGGCACAGTAAATTATATGCTCTGGTTTCTTTTGTCCCAAAAGCTGCTCCCTTGGTGTGCTGCACCCCATCTCCCTTAGAAGCAACACTCCCTAAGGGCTAGAACACTGGGAACCCTGCACTCCTCTGTGTTCAGGGAGCCTTGTGTGGTTGTTGCAAGTTGAGCGGGTGGTGGAGATGGTCTGTGGGGGCTTTGGTGATGTGGAGACACAAGGGTAGAGATTCTCTAATTAGGACACAGTCTCCTGATGACTGTACTTCCCAGTATAATGCCCCCCACCACGGCTTAGGTCCAGAGTGAGAGTGATGGACCTGATACATTTTGGTAGTCCAGTGTAATGCCCTCAAGAAGAACCCAAGTTGTTGCCCATACCAGTGATGATTGGTTTATGAGAGCAGAGGAGCTCTCTGTCAGTTCAGGTACTGGCAGTCTGCCACAGAGATGAGGGTATAAAAACATTCCCATTTAACCTTTCAACAAATTACCAAATCCCTCATGGTTCCTATCTGACTTCTGCCAGCTTCATGCTTCTGTCTTCCTCTGTACCCTAGTTTGTTACCATTAGCTCCTTACTAGTCTCCACCCTTCCCTTGACATTCTATTTGAGATACAATTATTCTCCTGTAACTTTGGTTCTACTTTTTGAGAAAAACTAGTATCCAACATCTCTAGTAAGTCATCTTGACAAAATATAATTTTTGTTTTAAGTAATTTTGCATAAATTCATAAGAGTCACCAGCCAAATATCAAGCATTAAATTAATTGCTACCTCAAAATTACGTTTACTTTTGTGTGCTTTTAGATAAATATTCAATATCTTAAAACTTACAATTTCTAATACACATAGGATCTATGCAATGCAGATTAAAACGTTTGAATAAAACTTGAAATGGTAAAAAATATTAAAGCTTAAAACATATTTTCCTTTAAAAAATTTCAAGGGGCGTTAATGATAGCTGAGACGAAGCATTTTGTACTCAACTCTTCCACTAGAAGCACCAAAATTATTAATAGATTATCACACTTCAAATCGATGAAACAAGAGAACATGGAAATTCAATGGAAACATGACAGACAATAATTAAAGCAAAGGAGAACGAAGCAAGACAGCTTGCAAGGCCAGCAGTGACAGAGAGCTGAGAGATACTCCCCAGTATGGAGAAAGAACGAGTGCAATACCCTCAGAGGTTTACATTTCCATCATGTACTCTGGCAATCCTAACCATGAGAAAGACCCTTAACCCTTGAGGACCCTGAAACTAACATAAGGAGCTTAAGGAGCTAGAAGGAAATTGTGTGAAGGCACTGCACCAGTGAGGAAGGTAGCACTGAGTCCCACACATTCTCTGAGACCAGAGCAGCTACACAAGGCACCATTTTAGAGCCCCGTCCTCAACAGACTGCTCACTGTGCTAGAGTCCAACATCACTGGGGCTGAGGTGCAAGAGATGTGACAGCTGCTGCCACCAGAGCTTAGGTGCAAGCAACCATGGTTGACCACACCTGGGACCCAGCAGCAAGCAAGGCTTCCCGGTAACTGCACTTCACCTGTAAAGACACATAAAGTCTGAAAATAAAATAATGACAAAAGATATTTCATGTAAATGCAAGCTAGCATGACTAGCTATATTTAGATTAGATAAAACAGACTCCAAGTTAAAAGCAGTTTAAAAAAAAGGAAAAAGAAGACAATGAAGGGCATCATATAATGATAAAAGGAAAAATCTGGCAAAAGGATATAACAAGTCTAAATATGTGTGCACCCAACACTTGAGCATCCAGATTAACAAAGCATATATTCCTAGATCTAAAGAGAGAGACAGACTGCAATACAATAATAGTGGAGAACATCAACAAAGAGCCAGTAGCATTAAGCAGATTATCTAGACAGAAAATGAAAAAAGAAACATTGAATTTAAACTGGATCTTGGACCAAAGGGACCTAACAGATATTTACAGAACATTTTATCTAATAACTGTAAAATATACTACACATCCTTCTCTTCACTACATGGAACATTCTCCAGGATAGACCATATGTTACTCTTCGAAGCCGTTTCAACATATTAAAAAAAAATTGTATTAAGTATCTTCTAAGAACACAGTGGAATATAACTAGAAATCAGCACCACCAGGAACTTTTGAAACTATACAAATACATGGACATGAAATAACACACTCTTGAACAGCCATTGGGTCAATGAATAAATTAAAATACAAATAAAAAAATTATCACAAATGAAAATGGAAACACAGCATACTAAAACCTATGGGATTCAACAAAAGCAGTACTAAGAGGGAAATTTGTAGCAATAAACATGTATATCAAAAGAGCAGAAAATTTTCAAATAAACAGTCTAATAATGCACCTCAAGGAATTAGAGTAGCATGAACCAGACAAAGCAAAAATTAGCAAAAGGAAAGAAATAATAAAGATCAAAGCAGAACTAAATGAAAAAGACATTAAAAAACACACAAGTTCAATGAAAAGTTGATTCTTTGAAAAGATTTAAAAAAGATTAAATGTTAGCTAGACTAACCAGAAAAACACCCAAATAAGCAAAATCAAAATGAAAAAAGCAACATTTCAACGAATACTACAGAAATACAAAATATCAACAGAGGTTATGAACAACTATATATTAAAATAATGGAAAACATAGAGAAAATGGGTATATTTCTGCAAACATACAACCTATCAAGATTGTATGAGAAAGAAATAGAAAATCTGAACAGAACAATAATGAGTAGTGATAGTAAATCACTGATAAAAAAATCTTTCAACAAATTAAAGCTCATGGTTGAATGGATTCACTATGGAATTCTACCAAACATAGAAAAAGGAAATAGTACCAATCCTTCTCAAAGTATTTCAAAAAAATTGAAGACGAGGGAATTCTTTCTAACTCATTGTATGAGGCTGACATTCCCCTGATACCAAACTAACCAGAGGCCTAACGGCAACAAAAATACTTACAGGTCAATATTCCTCATGAACGTAGATGCAAAAATTTTCAACAACATGATAGCAAATAAAATTCAGCAGGATATCTAAAAGATAACATCATGATCTATTGGAATTTTTCTGAAGGACTCAAGTATGATTTAACGTATACAAATCTATAAATGGGATACATCATGTCATGAAAATGAAGGACAAAAACGTATACTCACAATAGATGTAGAAAAAGCATTTGATAAAATTCAATATCTCTTCATGACAAAAACTCTCAACAAACTAGACATAGGAAAAACATACCTCAAAATAATAAAGGTTACATATGACAAATCCACAGTTAATGTCATTCTGAATAGGGAAAGGTTTAGAGTCTTTCCTCTAAGCACTAGAATAAAACAAGAATGTTCACTTTCATCACTCTTTTTCAACTTAGTATTAGAAAGTGCTAGCCAGTGCAATCATGCAAAACAAAAAATAAAAGATATCCAAATTGGAAAAGAGAATGTTAAGTAGTTTATATCTGCAGATGAAATGATATTATATTTAGAAAAACCTAAAGACTACACCAAAATAACTCTTAGTGCTTAAAAATAAATTCAGTACAGTTGCAGAAGACAAAATTAACATATACAAGTTAGTAGCATTTCTATATAATAATTAAATAGTTGAAAAAGAAATCAAGTTGGTAATCCTATTTCCAATAGCTACAATAAAAACAAAATACCTAGGAATAAATTTAAATAAGGCGGTAAAAGATCTCTTCAAGGAAAACTATAAGACATTGATGAAAACATTGAACAAACAAATGAAAAGACATCCTATAGTCATGGATAAGAGGAATTAATATCATTGAAACAACCATACTACCCCAAACAAAATGCACATTCAATACCCTCCCTATCAAAATACCATTGCAATTTTTCACAGAAATAGAATGTCCATCAGTGACAGACTGGATTAAGAAAATGTGGCACATATACACCATGAAATACTATGCAGTCATAAAAAAGGATGAGTTTGTGTCCTTTGCAGGGACATGGATGCACCTGGAAACCATCATTCTCAGCAAATTATCACAAGAACAGAAAACCAAACACCGCATGTTCTCACTCATAGGTGGGAATTGAATGACGAGATCACTTGGACTCGGGAAGGGGAACATCACACACCGAGGCCTATTATGGGGAGGGGGGAGGGGAGAGGGGGGAGGGATGGCATTGGGAGTTATACCTGATGTAAATGACGAGTTGATGGGTGCTGACGAGTTGATGGGTGCAGCACACCAACATGGCACAAGTATACATATGCAACAAACCTGCACATTGTGCACATGTACCCTAGAACTTAAAGTATAATAAAAAATAAAAAATAAAGCAATCCTAAAATTTTTATGGAACCAAGATGTAGTTGGAATACCCAAAGCAATCCTAAGCAAAAAGAACAAAGTTCAAAACCTCACACAACCTGACTTCAGAATATATTACAAGGCTATAATAATCAAAGCAGCATGATATTGGTATAGAAATAGACACAATGGAACAGAATAAAGCACCCAGAAATAAATTCAAATATATAAGATTTTTAACAAAGGAACCAAGAACATACATTAGAGAAAAGATATCCTCTTCAATAAATTGTTTTGGGAAAATCAGCTATCCATATACAGAAGAATTTAACTGGACTCCTATCTCTCACTATACACAAAAATTAAGTTCAGATAAAATAAATAATTAAATGTAAGATGCAAAACTATAAAATAAAATAAAACATAGAATAAACACTTTAGGACATTAACTTAGGGATTTTATGGCTAAGACCTCAAAAGCACAAACAAAAATACACAACTGGAATGATGTTAAACCAAAAGGTTTCTTCACAGCAAAGAAAATAATCAACAGAGTGATGAGAAAACATTTTTCATAGGAGAAAAAGTTGTAAAGTACTCATCTGGCTAGGAACTAATATACAGAATATATAAGGAATTCACACAACTTAACAATGGAAAGAATAATCCAATTAAAACGTAAGATAAGAATATGCATAGTCATTTCTTTAAAAAAAAAAACATGCTAATGGCCCACAGGTATATACAAAAATGCTCAACATCACTTATCATTTGTAAAATTCAAGTCAAAACCCCAATAAGATATCACCTTACCCTAGTTAGAATGGCTGTTATTAAAAAGACGAAAAAAAAAAATAGCAGATGGTGGCAATGAAGTGGAGAAAAGGTAATTCTTATACACTCTTAGTGGGAATGTATGTTAATACAAGCACTGTGGAAAACAGTATGAAAATTTATATGAAAAACAAATAAAAGAACTACCATACAATCTAGCAATTCCACCCCCAATTATCTATTCACAAAACAAGCATTCTTATACAGGTATCTCAAAGAGGTACCTATACTTGTCCTTCCCCTGACATGTGGGGATTACAGTTCAAGATGAGATTTGGGTGGGGAAAAGGAGTCAAACCATATCAGTGAGTGAGTCAAATTTACAGCTATATAGAAGCAATAAAATAAGTCCTAGTGTTTAATAGTATAATGGAGTGACTGTCATTTGCAACAATATATATTTCAAAGTAGCTAGAATCGAAGACATGTTACAAACACATAGAGAAGATAAGTACTCAATGTGATGAATAGCCTCAATCACTTTTCTTAATCATTACACATCCTTTGCTTTTAAAAGCATTCACATTACTCCATAAATATGCAAAATATTATTTATCAATAAAATAAAAATAACATTTTGAAGTATGACTATTTCAATTATTTCCTCCTGGAATAGTCATAAAATATACAGATCATAGAGCAAAATTTAGTGGGATAATAATAAGTAGCTTGGGTATCATAAAAATTATGTTTTAAATTTTCAGTTCCCAACTTCCTTACTAGCTGTATGATCTTAAAAAGGCAAAATAGTTTCTCTGATTCTCAGGTTTTGGTGTGTAACACAATGTCAATACGTTCTGAATGGTCCATGAGGCTTAAAACTGAAAATGGATAGAAAATATTTCTACACACTCTGCTGTATAGTGAAGAACGCACAGGTATAGTGAAGAATACGCACAGGTACGTGTCTGCACATGCACACACAGACACACACACAATTTAGTATCACTTTCCTTGAGTTGTCTTCTCAAATGGATTATTTCTATTTACTCCCCACAGGGAAAAGAGGCTGAAAAACAACAGAGACAATCAATATGTAATTATATTTTTTATGATCAACATTTTATAATTTTTCTATATTCTTGCCTAAAGTTATTTTGCTATGTTCACTAATAAACTTTATTAGAAAAATATGTATCAGAACTAAAACATTCTTTAATTGAGATGTTGTGTTCAAAGACAAGTTGTATATGGCAGTGTTTTTATTGTTTGTCAAAATTTAACATGTTCTTGTAGTATCAAGAAAGACAATAAAATACAGCATTTTTTCATGCAGTCAAATTATACTAGAAATGAGAGTGCAATGATCTTTTACCAAGCCAAATATAAAGATGATAAAAATGTATATGGTTTCTGTTGATTCTAAATGTCTAATTATCCCTGAAAGTTATGATGGAAAAGTTCTACCTCAGATTTATTTTAGTGTATACTATAGGATAATTGGATGAATTTCTTCAGTTTTACAGAGAATGAGATGCATAGTAAACTTTGAAAACAGTTGCTAAGATGTCTGTCTATAAAACAAAAGAGAAAGAGATTATCTCTTTCAAAATGAAAGAATGTATATGAAAAGTACTTATAAAATGTTTATAAAAATATATTACTTACACAGAGCAGTTCTGAAATCATGGGTGTGCACTAGGTTTTTATACCTTTTTAAATTACCCTTAGCTCACTCTCACTTTTCCATTCACCCCCTTCTCAATTACTGCCTCTGCCTCTCTCTCACCAGCAATTATTTCTAGCATGTAATTGCAATATCATTTTTTTTTTTTTTTTTTTTTAGTTTTTCTGAACTTTGGCATTTTATTACTGTGTTAAATCTCAAGTTATAGCTTCAGCATAATAGTCTTAGCATATTGTTTGATTGGAAATTTTTTCTTAAGTTTCTTTCTTTTTGATGTTATTTGATTGAGATGATGACAAAACAGGTAAAACAGCTGGAGTTGCAGTAGATTTAAGTACATGGAGAAGAATGAGACTGACTCCTAGGAGAAACACCAATAGGTAGAAGACAGAGGGTGATTCTCCACACACCTAAATAAAGTTAGTTACACTTTGTATTTTACAATGAAGTAATGATAGGGAGAATTCACAAACAAATTAGTACAACATCTTTATGTGACATTAACACAAACTCACCCAACCTGTAAAACATGTGTCAGTCTACTTGTAAATCAGATAACACATGCCTGGATAGCATAACTTTTCGGAGTCATTCAAAAAGTGCCTATTGATTTTTTCCCCTTATTTGTGTAAAAATTGTTGTGAATATGTTTCAATTTAAAGGCCACTCTCTTTGTTTCTTGACATATTGAAAACATTTTCCTACTTATAGTATTTGAAAATTTTGACAATAAATTGTTATCTGACATATTATAATTTCCATAATGCATTTTAAGATAGCCACAGAGATATTGAGATACAGTTACATAATAATGAATCTGGGTGGATAAGTCATGACTTCCACATGAATAAATGGTTAGGTCTCTAAAAATACCAAAATGCTCTATTGATTCAAAATCTCAATGCTTCTTTATAGGAATAGTAGTATCTATCTCAAAATATGGCTACTGTTTGAAAAAATAAAGTACAGGAGAAAAATTGCTCTGTAAATTGAAAATGTAATAAGTAACTTGATGATTTTATTTAATATTTCACATTGTAGTGAATTTTTCTGATGATTCCTTGAGTATAAGTAGTATTTTAAAATACTTTCTCTGTAACTTTATCATAGATTCTCTTAAAAGAGTTTGATGTTTTCATTTGAAATTATCAGGACTTCCTGACCCTACTTATTCTCTAAATGAAATAATATTTATATTTTAATGTACTAATAAATTTAAAGGAGATAAATCCTGCATTTTTAACCACAAACATTTGCTAGTTTTGAAAGATTTCTCATATTTCTAATATTCTCTCATGCCAAATCTACCTTTTGAAAAAATGCTCAGAAACTGATTTTTATATAAAACAGTATTATTTCTTATTCAAGTGTTCATGAAATCACATATATTTGAACCATATACATTTAGAACACTGTTGAGGAAAAATACCACTAGAAGAGTTTTTATTTTCACTTTAATTGAAAAGAAATTCTTTTCATTGTTTTTAGCATAATATATTGTATTTGACATTGTCTGAGTGCTCTCTGAATAGTTTATTTAATAACAAGAGCATTTTGCATATTTTATCTCATTTATTTGTCAAAATAGTTCTTTGAGCTAGATATTATTAGTCTCATTTTTCAGGAAAGGAAATTGAGGTGTTAAGAATTTTAAACAACTTTACCAAATAGATAGCTCATTAATAATTAGAGTTGAAAGGTTTATGACACTCAAGTTTGTTTTATGCACATATAATTTTTGCATATTAGTTGTGTTCAAGTCTAATCAAAATCAAAATCAATAGGTGGTCAGGAAATTGGGAAATAGGAAAATAGAGACGGGGGAGAAATAAAACTGTGATCATTTGTGGGACCACTGAAGATAGATTGGAATCAAAATTGTTTTCTTCCACTTTAAGGTTTTCAGCTTTGATTATGAGGAGATAATGAGTGAAAGCTGAAACTTTCACTGTGGGTCTGATAATTCACATAACTGCAGAGTCAAAGAAGCTGAAGGAGGAGAGTCAGCAGGAGCTGGACTTCCAACAGATCTTTTGGGTCTACTAAGGGGGAAAAATGGGAATCCAGAGGGTAAGTGGCAATCGGTGTCAGCTAAAACATTTTTGCCCTGCCCCAAATTGGAAGTGTAAGAGTATGGCTGATATTTCATTTGTACCTACCAAATCTTACAGAAAATGTGCCTTGTAACTACGTGAATTTAGATATACACAGAGCAAGGAATACTGGAAAAATATACACCCAACTTAGCTATGCTGACACACTGTAAACTTACTACAGTCCAGCTCTTGTCTGTGGGCTTGTATATATCCCACATATAGCAATGTTTAACTTCCAAATAAAGACATGGGTGCAACATACCTCTACCAAAGAAAATGCATCTTTTCCTCATAACCAGTAGTTCCTCCTTATCGGTGGGGGACATGTTTCAAGATCCTCAGTGCATTGACTGAAACTGTGGATAGTACTGAACTCTGTATATGCTACGCATACATTTCTTTTTTCTTCTTCACAATTTCATGGATAGAAAATTCATCCTTAATGTAGATTTTAGCAACTTTAGCATACAATTTTTTTATTTCTTTATTAAGTCAAGAACTTTCACCTTTCACTTAAATAAAGAACTTTATGTCTTCTCTTTGGCCTATTCAAACCACCAGCATCTTGTGTTTTGGTGCCATTACTATGTAAAATAAGGGCAACTTGAACACAAGCATTGCAATACTGGGGTAGCTGATCTGATAATCGAGAGGACTACCAAGTGACTAACTGGGGAGTCTATACAGTGTGCAGGTGCTGGACAAAAAGAGCTGGGCACAGTGGCTCATGCCTGTAATCCCAGTACTTTGGGAGGCTGAGGCGAGTGGATCACCTGAGGTCAGGAGTTCAAGAGCAGCCTGGCAAACATGACAAAACCCCATCTCTACTAAAAAAAAAATACAAAAAATAGCTGGACACAGTGGTAGGTGCCTGTAATCCTAGCTACTCGGGAGGCTGAGGCAGGAGAATCACTTGAACCCAGGAGGCCGAGGTTGCAGTTAGACGAGATTGCACCATTGCACTCCAGCCTGGGCATCAACAGTGAAAGTCTATCTCGAAAAAAAAAACAAAGATGATTCTCATCCTGGACAGGGTGGAGTGGGAAGACAAGATTTTTCTGCTCAGAACAATGACAATGTAAAACTTATAAACTGCTTATTTCCGTAATTTTTCATTTAATATTTTCAGACTACAGTTGACTGCAGGTTACTGAAATTGCCAAAAGCAAAACCATGGATAAGAAGGGGCTACTATAATAACAAAAAATTAAAAAATAATGCATTCATTAAAAGATGCCTTAAACTTGTCTTCCAAGGTCTCTTTATCCATGGGCCTTGTCTTTTTTTTTAGGTTAATTTATGCTAGCCCTCTTTGATGTACCTTAACTTAAATACTGAAATTCAAGGTTATCTACTAATAATACTACTCATGTTATATGATAGGGTTATGGAAGAGGAGAAAATAAAATTATTAATACATATGATAATATAACCACATAAAATTCAAAATAAGAGATATTCATAATTATCATAGTTCTGGTATCTTTGAGTGGTCATGTGGTTACAACTAGTAATTAAATCTGCCTTCCCTGACTCTCCATTTATGGTTTTTTGCACTAAGCAAGCAACTCAGCTGAGTATTATGGTTCCTTGCATGTTGGGTGGTACACATTTTTATTCCAAAAGGTTAAGACTATCAATAGGTTTGCCTGTATTGTGTTGCTATTATTTTCGTTTGGCTTCATAACCAGTAATGGAAATACAATAAGACATCCAGGAGATCCCCTCCATTTCAGACATACTCCTACTTATTCTCATTATGTAGTAGGAATCCAGTGTCACTTTGAAACTCAAAAATGTGGAGTAGTATCCTTTCTTCCTACTGATTCACTGGCATTACAGCCATTTGAGCTCCTCCTCATCTTCCAGTTTGGAACCATGTGAAATATTTCACATGGATTCTGAAGACACATGCAGCTGAACTTCATGCATAGTTTAAAAATTAAGAGCATGATAAAATGATAGTGTTCAGAATATTTTGTAGAATAATTATTTTAAAAGTAGATATAACTTTGTCCTTTCTTAGATGATAAGTCAATGCAGGGGTACTTTTGGCTGCTTTTCCAGGAATTTGAGAAGTCAAATAAAACACACGTTCAATTCTGTTTCAAAATAGAAGGGCAACTTCTTTCATATCCCATAGTTGAAAATTATTTTTTCCACTTGGTTCTATTGATATACTAAGACTATGTTGTATAATGCATTCCTGCCACTAGCTACTCTTTTGACATTTCAGAATAAGAATACATTCAAATGCAAAAAAACATTTGAAAAATTAATTAGACACCTAAATTGAAAATTCCTAAAACCCATTCATTTATTTAATCTAAAAATACTTAATTTCCCTTTTAGAGCTATGATTTGTGCTAATATAGTGTGTAAAGTTGTGCCAAAAAGTGAACATAGCAAGCCTGAGATTGACTATCCTTAGAAAAAACTACAAGTTTGGTACTTGTTTGGTCTCTGGGAACTTGGCCGATAATCCATTCCCTACACTGATATAAAATGCTGATTAAACAAGTGTGTCTGACTGTCCCTAAACTGTTTGCATACGTGGTGTGTTTTGTGCTGAACATGCTTTTCTTCTTTCTTCGATGTGCTAGGTAGAGGGCGCCTATGTGAGTGGGCTCAAATAAAAACCTTGGACCCTAAGATTGCATTTAGCTAACCTACTAGCCAACACTTTGCAGACATTGTCACATTTCATTTTCAGAGAATTAAGTACTCTGTGTGAAACAACTGGGAGAGGACATGTGAAAGCTCGTGTTTGGTTTTCTCCAGACATTACTTTACCTACCTTTTTTGCTAATTTTGCTTTGCATTTATTTACTATAATAAACTGTATGAGCATAATGGCTTCTGAGCCCTGCGAGTTCTTATAACAAATTGTAATAATTTCTATGAAGAATAGACTAGAATAATAAAGCAGAGAGTTTTGTGAGATCAGATTTAATTTGGAGGTTAAGCTTTTTTAATACCTTCACACACTAAATTTCTTAGTGTATGAAAAATTACAATTCTCTGGATTCCATTTTCTAAATGGTAGGAAAAAACCATGGCATTCTTCTGTTAACACAGATATTGGAGAATAATAATATTTCTCATTCGTTCTATTTTTGCTATTGAGTTAGGCCTATTTTTTCTATACTATATTGCTCATATCCCTACTTATTTCTGTAAAATCTCCTATATGAAATCTTTCATTTAATGAAACAGACATTATTTTTCAACCAGTTTTATGTGCCCAATGGTGTGATAGAAACTAGACATACAGAAATGCTACAAATAATCATTTGTCTTTCAAGAGCTATACATAAACAATAGTTAATTACAGTAGGACGTGTTACGTTTTGTGATAATGTGAAGTATATAGTGTTTTAGAAGCACACAATAAGTTTGATTAATCACATATTACATGGCTATGGGAGTTTTACCAGAGAAAGTTGGATCCTAAAAGATAACTAGGAGTGAGTCAAATGTAGAGAAGTTTATAACATGTGAAAAGAACAAAGCTCACTGGTAGCCTATTGGAAGGTTTTAATCTAGAATGAGAGAGAGAAGCAGAGAAATGATCATAAGTAATTTTTAGATTGACAAATAAAACTGGAACCTAAATCTCTAATTAATTTACCTATGTGTTAACTGGAGTTGGGTACAGAATATTAAACAAAAAACAAAATCAAATACTTCACTCTCATGTAGCTTATTTTTTACTGATCAAAAGGCTAATGAGATTGGGTGCAGTGGCTCACACCTGCAATCCCAGAACTTTGGGGGGCCAAGGTGAGTGGGTCACCCGAGGTCAGGAGTTCAAGACCAGCCTGGCCAACATGGTGAAACACCATCTATACTAAAAATACAAAAATCAGCTGGGCGTGATGGCACGCACCTGTTGTCTCAGCTACTTGGGAGGCTGAGGCAGCAGAATTGCTTGAACCCGGAAGGTAGAGGTTACAGTGAGCCGAGATTGCACCACTGCACTCCAGCCTGGGCAACAGAGGGAGACTCTGTCAAAAAAAAAAAAAAAAAAAAAAAAGCTAAGAGAAGGCAAATAAATTAACCCAGGTTAGTGTGACCCAAAATGCAAACTTCCAACAGATGCCAGCTTAGAGAATTATTTGTTAGCACATCATAAGTATACAAATTGACAGTAGAGGGTGAGATATATTTACCACAATTTAAATTTACTGTAATATCAGATAACATAGTCAGCGGATTTGAGTCATTGAAGAGGATATTGGTCACTTCAGGTGTTATCAAAGTCGTGGTGTCACAGTAAGACCCCATAAATATGCATGGTATTTTGGTTTATTAGTTAGGAAATCTGGATTTGTCACAGTTACATCGAAGATGATTGAAAATCTGAGAAAATAATATTAATCATATAAGTTACTTTCAAAGTTATTTTAATTTTATTCAACTCACTTTTATTTTAAATTTAAATTTATCCTCAATTTTGGACATAGAATTAATATTTTTACTTTAATAAGATAAGCATCACTTGATTCACATAAATTTATGAAAATACACTTTTTCACAATGCTTCAGTAGTAATCAATGATAACAAAATTTAGAAGAAAGGATCACCTATGGAATTCTTTCTAGTTTTACTCAAACAGTGTTGTATATCTTGAGTTTAATTTTTTAGCCATAATTGATGGTGAAGTGGTAAAAATCATCATTCAGCATTTACAGATATATATGGACTTATTCAACAAAAATATTCAAAATGCAAGCATCTTCTATTTAACAAGTCCAGGAAAAAATAAAATGCACAAAAGTTTCATAAATAAAGTGTACTTGGGCTAAAAATTGGACAAAAAGAAATGTCCAGTATTCCAAAAGTTAATATGAGTGTTTTGTGGACTCACAAAGTAGCATTCTAGGACACTAAAAAATGATAGACAGATAGAGATGGATGGATAAATGATAGACAGATAGATAGATGGATAGATAGATAGATAGATGCTAGATAGAAGCTGATAATAGATTCATAATACTTAGATATGTTGATAATATACAGTGGCTGAAGTATTATGGGAAGACTTCATCAAAGATGTTTGTTTGAAATACTGTGTCATTCTGCAACAAAGAACATAGCTCAAGCATCAACCTTCCAATTACCTCATTAGAACCATCGCATTTTCAGAAACTTGCTATGATATGGGAAGCCAACTCATAGAAAAAAAAAATCATCTGAAAAAAGTATTTTTATTTGCAATTTGTTCAATTTTCTTAGTATTAACATGACAAGCTTGTCATATATGTGTAATTTGAAGACTTCATTTTTTATATGAATACAGCTATATTCAAGTCATATTTAATATTTAAGATAAAGCAGAAAAAGAGTGGGCTACATTTGATAATAAAAGCAGACATCTAAGGAGTTAGGAAGCAAATCAGAAGTGTTAGTGTTCCCAAATTCTGAGTGAATTTAATATTTCAATCAAGAAGAAATGAATTACCTATGGTGATACATGATCACAAGGGACTGTAATTACCATGAGGTAAGTCAGTTGGCAATAAGCATTTCATCATGTGTGCTCTTGGTAATAGAAATCAGATTACAATGTTTATAGAATAAATAAGATATTCAAAACTGAAGATGAAAAAAGGAAGTGGTTACGTAGAATTCTGTCTCATGTCTGCCCAAGGTGGGATGGAAAGTGAGTAAGTAAGCTAATAGAGCAAAATAATGAGCTTAGACGGCTCTTTCTTAATGCTTATTTATATTTGATAAAGGAAGGATGTTGAGAGGAAAATATTAAACATAGGTGTAGTTGATAATTATAAAGAAAATCTCTTGAGGGATTTTAATCATGAACACAAGTGGAGGTTTTTTGTTTATTTTAGAAAGGTTTGAAATGACTAAAATGAGAGAGAAGGAGGTTGAGTGAGAACAGATGCAAGTAAATGTAACAATGAGAGTTAGCTTGATGCTAATTCCCAGGTTTTATGTAAATATATGAGGGGTTTCATATGCTCATTCCCTGTACTTCCAATTGAAAGTCAGCTTTCTGTCATAGTTATATGGGTCTATAATTTTTGTTTTCTATTTGAACATAAACTATCAAAGCAAGACTTTAAAAAATATTCTTTATCTAATATCTGGCAGAGGGTATAAGACAAACAAATGCTCAATAAGACTTCACCAAAACAATCACTGCAGGCGATTTCTGGTCATGTGTATATCATGTCCATGGAGACTGAGCTAAGAGTCAAGAGGACAAACAGTGACAAAACATGCTAGCATGTATATTTAGCATCTATTCACTGTCTGGAAGTTATGGTAAAGTGGTTGTAATGGAGAGTGAACTCCACATATATTATATGTATACATGCAACACTTACTTTTTCCATATTATAGCACTTTCAACATATGAAGTATATTAGAGACAGATTTCGTAGATGAGATGTTTCCATGACACACGCTGATAAGCAGAAATGACTCCAAGTAATAAAGTGGAATCTGAAAAGTAGCAGTAACTTGGAAACAATCAAGAAAATTAAAGGAATGCTGTGATCTCATTGAGATATGAATAAATATGTGGCTGAGGCAGAGTGTAAAATTAGCAGCATGTGCAGCCTCAGGTCTGTTAGATTTTAAGTAGATTTGAAATTTAAGAGTTTGAAGTCTCATAATGTTAGGACTCAAGGGAGCATTTATAAACAAGGAAAAAAAAAAAAAAAAAAAAACTAGCCTGTTGTACAGATAAGAGCCGGTTTTACAGGTAAGACAGTTCTGGTCATTTTCAAAACTCAGCCAAACAGTGGAGCCCTATCAAAACAAAGGAGATAAAATAGGGAAATAACGAAACACTATATTTGCACATGCCCACTTAGGAAGATGAAAATAGTTTTGAGACCTATAAATGTATTTTCCTTAATGAAAATTCCTGAGAGTTAGGCATTTATATAAATCTATCCTTTTTTTGATTTAAAATATTTATATTTAAAATGTGTTATTGCCTGATATTTAACTGGTGCAAGTTTCACATTTAAGAGTTTCAGAAGTGTCAGGAAAAGAAAATATGACACCTGGACACTTTTATTTACAGTCATTACCAGAAGAGATTAATGATAAACTGCACACACAGAGATGCTCATCATGGGAGACCAATCCAACATAGGATGTACTAAAATGTTATTAACATAAAAATAATTGAATAAACTCGATTGATTGTCCCTCTGCATAATAATGCACCTAGTCTTACAAATAAACTGCATTTTCATATCCAGAAAACAAGTGTTTACATTCAGAGATTCTCTTTAATTTTTACATGGTATTATTGATGGAAAGGCACTGGATTTAGATGGATGAGTATGACAAATCCTTTTCTTTGAGAAGATACAAAACAATAATAAAGTTAAAAAGATGAATACAATCAATAAACTAGTATGTGGAGATTTTAAGTCTTCAAAATCTGTGAATGTGTTTCCAAATTGTTATAAATATGTGGTGGTCGGTAAATAGATTTTAGTCCACATTTTTAGAAAAACTATTATTGTATTAGCCAAAACCTGGCTACAAATTATTTTGGCTATTGCAGAAATTAAATAAAATATGAAAGCACATTATTTGTCCCAAGTGAAGAAGTTATGTTGTTATTTGTATATATGTAGTGAATTTTGAGTGCAACTTCAACATAAGGCGTAGGAAAGATTTATAATAAAGACAAATTGGAACAATACTTAGAACATCCAAATAAAACCGATAACATGCAGAATCCATAAAATTTATGAACATTTTATAACATGCGTAATGGAAGTTTAAAAATATGCAAGCAGAAAAGAGAGAAGAAGAAAACTAGTAATCATTAAAAATCATAAACTGAATAGCAAAAAATAAAAATTTATGCTATACACATTAAATGGCAAAAATTGCTGCAATGGAAAAATTGCTCATTGGAATTGGTCTCCTGGAATACAAAGGCTAAAGAAAAAAGAAAATAAAACATAAAAGGATAGCCTTTTAATATACTTAGAAAGTAGGGAAATATAATTCAGCCTATTAATAACTGAAATTTCTGAAGAGAATGCATTACAATTGTAATGTTTGTGATAATGAAAATATAATGAGAAAATCTCACATTTTAGACACTATGATTGTCAAAATTTTTTAAATAACCTATAAGTATTGATGTCATATTTTTAATCAAACTTATGTTTTTTAACATGGTAGAAGTATTCTAAATATTATCCAGAGAAAGAAATTAATGTAAATGTTAAGTATCTTGAAATAGCATTGAAATGATAGGAAATTTATAATGATAGTAAACTATAACAGTTCCTCACACATGAAAATAATTTATGGGATATTATTTGAATGTTAAAATAAGCTACTTGTTTAAAGATAAAATAATTTGAAATTAATATTATAGAATAGATAGTACTTAATCATACATTATAACCAGTTCTATAATAAAATATGACACCTTAAGAGTACCAAAGAGAGGAAGCTACCTCAATAAAGAAAAAATTATTTTGTGAAATTCAGGAAACATTTTTAGAAAATGTAAATGTATTAACTCTTCATTATGCATTAAAGAAAACTAAATTCCCCTTTGGGAGGCCGAGACGGGAGGATCACGAAGTCAGATCAAGACCATCCTGGCTAACACGGTGAAACCCCGTCTCTACTAAAAAATACAAAAAAATAGCCGGACATGGTGGCAGGCGCCTGCAGTCCCAGCTACTCGGGAGGCTGAGGCAGGAGAATGGCGTAAGCCCGGGAGGCGGAGCTTGCAGTGAGCTGAGATCGGGCCACTGCACTCCAGCCTCGGCGACAGGGTGAGACTCCGACTCAAAAAAAAAAAAAAAAAAAAAGAAAAGAAAAAGAAAAGAAAACTAAATTCCTAACAATCCCTATTTGTCTAAAGATATATTTAAATGTAGTCTTCCTTAGTCTTCCTTTTCAAGTCCTTGCTAAGTGATTTAAATTGATAAATGAACTTGGTGTATGAGTGTGTGTGAGAATTGGTTTGTGTTTGAGCATATGAGTGAGGTGGGATAGCACAATCTCATTCAGAGGCTTGGGGACATCCCAACTCTGAACTCTGAAGTTCTGGGACTCCAAGGAGGCTTTGCAGTTATTTGGACTGGTGTTTGGCTACAATGAAGCATCGCTTATAGAGCTGAAAGGATATACACCACAGGTCTTATTAGGGGAAAGTTCAGGAGTCCTCTGTCCTTAGACTTCTTAGGATAAAAGATTCAGGCAAGAGACCAATTAGTAATGTAAGCAAAAGGTTTATTAAGGAGATAAGAGTACAGTCCTAGAGAGGAGTGAGTTGACCTGGCTGGAAAACAGCTCTTGGCTGGTTTGGCTGGAAAACAGCAGTAGTAAGAGCAAGGGTTAAGTAGTAGCACAGACAGTATACTCGGAAACACAAGGCAGAGCAGGCTGCTAAAAAGAGAATGTAATGATACAGCAGCAGATCAGAGCATTCTACCTTGCAGCTTTTTATGTTGGACTCTTTCTTTAAGTTCCTGCCTCTGTCTGAAGTCTCTACCTTTGTCTAGTTTCTCACTTTTGCCTTAAGTCTCTGTCTTTTCCACATCTACTTCCCACCCCAGGTTTGTGGGATTCTCTCTTACTGTGAGGTGAAGTGCATGAGCAAACCCGGTGTTGAATATAAATTCTACCAATGGCAGGCTTGCTCATTACCACTACCAGGAAAGTTGTATTGCAGTTAAATCTGTACTTATTGTGCCTGCATATCTCTTAGGAGTTTTCTCCTTGGACCTCCTTTCCTTTTTGTCAGCATGTAGCTAGCCAGCTACATGCTGACAGGTTAACTGCAGAATGAACAATCACTGGTCGTCTTAAAGGGCATTTCTTTCTGCATAGGTGTTTCCCCTCCTCGCTGATTATATATAGCCTGCATATATATATGCAACCTGAAATATTTCAGACTTCATTTTTTTCAAAGGCTTCTTCTCTTGCTCATATCAAGCTATCTCCCTGTTCTAACATTCTGACAAAAGACTGGCCTATCTCAGGTTCAGATCCTGAAGTGAGGACCTTGAGAGACTGCATTAGTCCATTGTCACACTGCTATGAAAAGTGCCTGAAACTGGGTAACTTATGAAGAAAAGAGGTTTAATTGCCTCACAGTTCTGCAGGCTGTACAGAAAGAATGGCTGAGAGACCTCAGGAAACATACAATCATGGTGAAAGGCAAAAGATAGGTAAGCACATCTCACCAGGTTGGAGTAGGAAAGAGAGAAAAAGCAAAAGGGAAGTGCTGCACATTTTTACAGAACAAGATCTCATGAGAACTCACTCATTATCATGAGAACAGCAAGGGGAAAATCTCCCCCATGATTCAATCACTGCTCACAAGGTTCCTCCCCCACCATTGTGAATTACAATTTTACATGAGATTTGAGTAGGGACATAGAGCCAAACAATATCACTCCATTCTTGTCTTCTCCCAAATCTCATGTTCTTCTCACATTTCAAAACGCAATCACGCTTTCCCAATGTCCTCCACACTCTTAAGTCATTCCACCATTAATGCAAAAGTCCAAGTCCAAAGCCTCAACTGAGACAAGGCAAGTTCTCTCACCTATGAACCTGTAAAATAAAACAAACAAACAAACAAAAAAACAAACAAAAAAACACAGTTTGCTAATTCCAAAATACAATGTGGTGTATACAGGCATTGAGTAAATGCTTCCATTCCCAAAGGGAGAAATTGGACGAAACAAAGGACTACATGCCCCATGCAAGTCTAAAACCCTAGAGGGCAGTCATTATATCTTGAAGTTACAAAATATTCTTCTTTGACTCCATGTCTCACATCCAGGCATGTTGATGCAAGGGTTGGGCTCCCAAGGCCTTGGGCAGTCCCACTCGTGGGACTCTGCAGGGTTCAGCCCCTGCAGCTGCTTTCACAGGCAGGTGTTGAGTGACTGTGGCTCTTCCTGGGGAATGGTGCAAGTTGTCATTGGATGTACCATTCTAGGGTCTCAAGGATGGTGGCCATCTACTCACAGCTCCACTAGACAGTGTCCCAGTGGGGACTCTGTGTGAGGTCTCCTAACCCACATTTCTCCCATGCAGTGCTCTAGTAGATGTTCTCCATGAGGGCTCTGCCCCTGCGGCAGACTTCTGCCTGGTCATCCAGGCATTTTTATACATCCTCCGAAATCTAGGCAGAGGCTCTCAAGCCTCAGTTCTTGCCTTTTGTGCACCTACACACCACATGGAAGCTACTAAACCTTGGGGCTTTCACCCTCTCATGGCCCAAACAGTACCTTGGCCCCTTTTAGACATGGGTAGAGCTATGAGTAGCTGGGACACAGGGCATCATGTCCTAAGGCTGCACAGAGCAGCAGGGCCCTAGGCCTGGCTCACAAAACCATTTTTCCTCCTAGGCCTACAGGCCTATAATTAGAGGGGCTGCTGTGAAGGTCTCTGAAATGCCCTGGAAGCATTTCCTCCATTGTCTTGGTTATTAACTTTTGTCTTCTCTTTACTTATGAAAATTTCTGCAGCCTTGAATTCCTCTTCAGAAAACTGGTTTTTCTTTTGTACTGTAGGGTCAGGCTGCAAATTTTCCAAACTTTTTATGCTCTGCTTCTCTTTCAGATATAAGTTCCAATTTCAGGTCATTTCTTTCCTTATGCAAATGAGTTTAGGCTTTTAGAATCAGCCAGATCACATTTTGAATGCTTTGCTGCTTAGAAATTTCTTAACTGACTTTTTCTAAATTAACTCTCTCAAGTTCAAAATTCCACAGATCTCTAGAACAGGGGCATAATGCCAACAGTCTCTTTGCTAAAGCATAGCAAGAGTGACGTTTATTCCAGTTCCCAGTAAGTTGCTCATCTTCAACGGAGACCACCTCAGCCTGGACTTCACTGTCCATATCACTATCAGAATTTTGGTCACAACCATCCAATAAGTCTCTAGGAAGCTCCAAACTTACTTCATCTTCCTGTCTTCTTCTGATTCCTCCATACTGTTCCAACCTCTGCTCATTACCCAGTTCCAAAGTTGCTTCCACATTTTCAGCCATCTTTATATTAATGCCCACTTCTCCAGTACCAATTTTCTGTATCAGTCCATTCTCACACTGCTATAAATAACTACCTAATACTATGTCATTTATGAAGAAAATAAGCTTAATTGACTCACAGTTCTTCAGGCTGTACAGAAAGCATGGCATAAAGGACTCAACAAACATACAATCATGGCAGAAGGCAAAGAGGAAGCCAGCACATATGACCATGGTGGAGCAGGAGCGAGCAAAGGGTGAAGTGCTACACACTTTTAAACAATGAGATCTCAAGAGAACTCACTCACTGTTACATGAAAAGCAAGGGGGAAATCTGCCCCCATGATCCAATCACCTCCTACCAGGCCCCTTCCCCAACACTCAGAATTACAACTCAAAATGAGATTTGGGTGAGGACACAAAGCCAAACCATATTAGTGACCCTCCCAGCCGAGTAAAATGGCTCTTTGGACTTAAATAGGAAAAATCTGTTTCTACCTGCTAGCTCTTTATTGCAATGAGGGAATCCAACTATTGATTAAGGACCACTTAACAAGATCATTTTATTTGTGGCCTTTAATTTTCTGCAAAGCAACATAGCTATAATTTTTAATCGACACTACCTCTCATCATTAATGTCAAAGAGATACTAATTTGATTAGATTAAATGTATACAATTGAAGAGGGAAAAGTGTATTAGTCCATTGCTGATGAAGACGTATGAGAGACTGGACAATTTACAAAAGAAAGAGGTTTTTTGGACTTACAGTTCCACATGGCTGGGGAGGCCTCATGATCATGGCGGAAGGCAAGGAGAAGCAAGTTACATGTAAGTGGATGGCAGCAGGCAAAAAAAGAGCTTGTGCAGGGCAACTCCCATTTTTAAACCCATCAGATCTCAAGGGACCCATTCACTATCATAAGAATAGCAAAGGAAAGACCTACTGCCATGATTTAATCATCTCCCACTAGGTCCTCCCACAACATGTGGGAATTATGGGAGCTATGAGATGAGACTTGGCCAAACCATATCAAAAACTACGTCAAGCAAGTCTACTATGTGGCTTCTATTAAAGGAAATAAATGGGATAAATATAAATTACTTTGAAAAGTTAATGAGATTTTCTATGAGATAATGCCATGCTCTATACATATACCTATATATACACACATATACATACATACATATAAATATATTTACATATATATACACACACATATATACATGTGTATATATATGGTATTTTGGGTTAAATAAAATATAACATCCAGTTTGTAAACGTCAAAAATAGATATTCACATGAATGTTTTTATCAGCTTCATTAATAACCATCAAAATATAAAACACCAAAAACTGATATCAAAATTTTGAAACTAACTTCTACCCCCAAAAGATGAAAATATTCAAATAATGTTAATAAAAGCACCAATGTAATAGAGCTGAACTTAAACTCAAAGTACAGAAAAATCATAATCAGAATTTTTAATATTAATAGAAATAAAAATATTAAGCACATGAGACTAATAGACAGAAATGCAGTAAAATGAAATAATAAAGAAAACAACAGAAATGTACTAGACATTTGTATCTTAGAATAAAAATACAATGAAATAAATCAATATATAAGATCATTTTTTAAAAGTTTGAGAATTTTTTCAAAGTTTTACCTAACATAATAGAGAAAATAAGGAAAAGTCATAAATACACAAAACAAGATATTTTAGGGTAACTAACAGACAAATAGCCAATTTATATTCAAAAAGCATCTGAGCAACCTTGTACCTTTTTGTACCATTTTGCTCTCAACCCTATGTAAATAAAATACATTTTAAAACAAAAAAAAAAAGTAGAAAAACTTAATTTATGAAAACTGACCCCAAAATAGACCATCCAGAAAAAATTACATCCATAGTAGGTGGAAAGATGTGAGTTTTAAAGGAATTATCTCTTTCTGAAGCCATAAGTTAATAAATGATTAATCTACTTTTTGAACAACAGATAACTACCTTACTATTAAAATATTGTACATACTGAAATCAGAAAACAAAATCCCCAATTTTTGGAAACTTTTAGTGAAATGAGATTATATTAATCTCACACCTGAAAAAGATAAAAAAAGAAAGAACAATTTTAATTAAGATTGATGCAAAGGTCATAATGAATTCAGAATCCACCATACATTATCTACACATGGTAGATAAAATTACCCACCTCTTGCTCCCCAAAAATGGAATTCTAGTTTATCATTACAATATGTGTTCTGTATATTAAGCATTAATTAATTTCTTAATTCTTGTACACTTAAGTAATACAATTATGTTGATGCTAAAAAGAATATCAAAAAGTCAGAACTCAATTTGGGAAAAAATAAAAATTAATAACAGCTTTAACCAAACAAACTTTGTAACTCTATAATGTTCTAACAGCATCATCTGACCTAACAGGAATATAATAGAAGCAGTTCATCTATAGACAGAAAAAGGTAACAATATTTTAATAGAAGGAAATCATAGCTAAAACAATCTGAAATTCATAGTATCATTATTTTCAGATAGCAGATGATACAATTGTATGCCTAGGAAAACATAGTAATTAAATAATGATTACTAAAGTCAATTAGAGGATTTTTAAGATATGATAGTGAATAAAATTAAATGAATTAATAGCATTTGTTTAAATATAAGTGAGTTAAAATGTAATACAAGAGAAGACTTCATTTAACATAGCACCCATTCTTAGGTGCAATGTTTTCAAACATTTCCCCATTCAAGATGATGTTGGCTGTGGGTTTGTCATAGATGGCCCTTATTATTTTGAGATCTGTTCCTCCCATCCCTAGTTTGTTACCATGAAGGATGTTGAATTTTATCAAATGCTTTTTTTCTACATATATTAAGATTATCATACAGTTTTTGTTTTTAATTCTGTTTATATGGTGAATCACATGTATTGATTTAGGTATGTCAAACCATCATTGCATTCCTGGAATAAAACCCATGTGACTGCTGTATATTATCTTTGATTTGTTGTTAAATTTGGTTTGCTAGCATTTTGTTGAGAATTTTTGCATCATCTTCATTAGTGACATTGGTCTGCATTTTTCTTTTTACGTTGCGGTTTTTTTTTTGGTTTTTTTTGGCTTTGGTAACATTTTATTGGATAATGGCTTTGTAGAATGAGTTAGGGAAGATTCCTTCCTCCTAGACATTTTGGAATATTTTCAGTAGTATTGGAACCAGTTATTCTTTTTCTGGTATATTTTTACTGTTAAACCATCTGGTGTTGGCTTTTTTGTTGTTGTTCTTTTTGGGAGTTGTTGTTGTTGTTTTTTTATTATTATTATTACTGATTCAGTTTTACCACTCATTGTCAGTCTTTTCAGGATTTCTATTTCTTCCTTGTTCAATCTTGGGAAGTTTGTATGTTTCCAGGAATTAATCAATTTCCTCTGAATTTTCTAGTTTGCAATGTGGAAACTAGAAAATGTTCATAGAAGTCTCAAGGTGGAAATATTCATAGTTGTCTCAGAGGTTCTTTTGTATTTGTGTGGAATCATTTGTAATGTCTCCTTTTTCATTTCTAATTGTGCTTATTTGAATCTTCTCTTCGTTCTTGGATAGTCTAACTAGCAGTATATCAAATTTCTTTATCTTTCCAAAAAACCAACTCTCATTTAGTTTATCCTTTGTATTTTATTTTTTGGTCTTAATTTCATTTATTTCTGTTCTGATCTTTGCCATTTCTTTTTTTCTGCTAATTTTGAGTTTTCTTTGTTCTTGTCTTGTAGTTCCTTAAGGTACAACACTAAGTTGCTATTTTATGATCTTTCTATCTTTTTTATGTAGGCATTGAATGCTACACAGTTCCCTCTTAGTACTGCTTTTGCTATATCCCAGAAGTTGTGGTATGTTGTGTCTTCATTTTCATTCATTTTAAAATGTTTTTATTTCTATCTTAGTTTCATTATTGACACACAGATCATTCAGGAGTACGTTGTTCAATTCCCATGTATTTGTATAGCTTTGAGAATTACTCTTGGAATTGACTTCTAATTTTATTCCACTGAGGTCCAAGAACATACTTGGTATATTTTTTATTTTGAAAAAATTATTGAGAATTGTTTTGTTGCATATAGTCTATCTTGGAGAATGTATGTTTTCTGGTTGTTGAGTAGAATATTCTGTAAATGTCTGTTAGGTCCATTTGTTCTAAGGTCTAATTTTAGTCTAGTGTTTCTCTGTTGATTTTCTGTCTCAATCAGTGTAGTGCTGTAAGTGGAATGTGGAAGTGTCCTACTATTATTGTATTTCTGTCTATTTTTTTAACTTCAAATTATATTTCAGGACTATAGTAGTTACAATAGCATGGTACTGACATAAAAGTAGACACACAGATCAAAAGAACAGAATCAAAAAGTCATAAGATCTTTGAAAGATCAGCCAACTGATCTTTGAAACTTTGACAAAAACATACACTGGGGAAACGAGATCACATTCAATAAATGGTGCTTGGAATATTGGATTGCCATATGCAGAAACATATGTCACCAGACCTCTGTCTCTCACCAGATACAAAAATTAACTCAAGACGAATTAAAGATTAAATGTAAAACCTGAAACTATACAAACAATAGAAGGAAACCTAAAATCAAAAACTCTTCGGGACATTGGCCTTGACAAAGAAGCCATGAATAAGGTTACAAAAGCAAATGCAATAAAGACAAATAGACAAATGAGACTTAAATAAACTATATATATATATATATATATATTTTTTTTTTGCAAGGCAAAAGAATAATCAACAAAGTGATCAGACAATCTGAAGAATGAAAGGACATATTTGCAAATAGTGCATCTTACAAAAGACTAATATTCAGACTCCACAAGGAATTCAGCCATTGAACAAGCAAAAAACAAATAATTAATTTTAAAAAGTGGACAAATACCATGAACAGACATTTTTCCAAAGAAGACATACAAATCACCCACAAATATATTTTAAAAATTCTCAACATCACTACTTATCACGGAAATGCAAATTAAAATCACTAAAAATGACTACTATGTTTTTTGTTGTTTTTTTTTTTGTTTTTTTGTTTTTTTTTTAATGAGAAGTTGGTAAGGATGCAGGAAAAAAGCAATACTGCTTCCTGTAGCAATTTTACTAATTTACATTCCCAGTAAATTACTAAAATCGCTACAGGAAACAGTATGAAGCTTTCTCCAAGAACTGAAAATGGAAGCAACATTAGATCCAGCAAACCCACTACTGGGTATCTACCCAATGGGAAAGAAATAAACATACCAAAAGTATAACCTGCACTCATGCGTTTATTGCAGCACTATTCACAAAAGCAAAGATGTGGACTCAACGTAAACGTTTATCTAGTGGATGATGATTGGACAGAAAATGTGGTACAGGCCGGGCGCAGTGGCTCAAGCCTGTAATCCCAGCACTTTGGGAGGCCGAGACGGGCGGATCACTAGGTCAGGAGATCGAGACCATCTTGGCTAAAACAGTGAAACCCCGTCTCTACTAAACAAACAAACAAACAAACAAACAAAAAACTAGCCGGGCGAGGTGGCAGGCGCCTGTAGTCCCAGCTACTTGGGAGGCTGAGGCAGGAGAATGGCGTGAACCGGGAGGCGGAGCTTGCAGTGAGCTGAGATCCGGCCACCGCACTCCAGCCTGGGCGACAGAGCAAGACTCCGTCTCAAAAAAAAAAAAAAAAAAAAGAAAACGTGGTACATATATATATCATATGGAATACTACTTAGCCATAAAAAATGAAACGTTTTCTGCAGCAACATGATGGAACCAGAGGCCGTTATTTTAAGAGCAACAATTCAAAAACAGAATGTCAAAACATGTTCTCTTTTATAAGTGGGAAATAGTTTATAATCACGTACAATGAGAGTCAAATAATGGGCGTTGGAAACTTAGAAGGGTGGAACACAGGAGGGAGATGAGAAATGAGGAATTACTTAATGAATACAATGTACACTATTTGGGAAATGGCTACACTGAAATTTAGACTTTGCCAGTATGTAATATATCCATGTAACAAAACTGCACTTATAACCTTTGAATCTATAAGAAAATAGCATCAACACATAACATTTTTTGAAGTAAACTAAAAAATGTAGAAAAATATGAGTATCAAAAATATCTTGATGGATAAAAAATAAACTTGAAGACGTTAAAAAAGTTATACTCAGAAAACTCATAATTAGAAGCGTATCAATTCTATTTACCTTGCATACAATTATGATATTAAATCATAAAATTACTTAAAAGAATTAGGAAGTAAATCTTTAAAGTCTTGGAATAAGAAGGTGGTTTTTTAACTATGACATAAAATATAGAATATATAATTAGAACATTGATTAGATTATATTTCTAAAAATATTTCCTGCTAATAAACACATTTGAAAAGTCAAAAGGATATATAGAAGCTAGTAAATATATTTATTAGTGATTCAAAGAATAAGGATTAATCTTCCTATTATATAATGATCTCATAGAAAGTGAATTTAGAAATTTTAAAATTTTTATTTATTTTTTATTTTTTCATTTTTTTTTTGAAACAAGAGTCTCACTCCATCACCCAGGCTGGAGTGCAGTGGTGCAATCTCAGTTCAATGCAACCTCTGCCTCCCAGGTTCAAGTGATTCTCCTGCCTCAGCCTCTCCAGTGGCTGGGATTGCGGACACGCACCACCACACCTGGCTAATGTGTTTGTTTGTTTGTTTGTTTGTTTGTTTGTTTTTGTAGAGAAGGGGTTTCACTATGTTGGCCAAGCTGTTCTCAAACTCCTGACCTCAAGTGATCCGCCTGCCTCCGCCTCCCAAAATGCGGGATTACAGGCATGAGCCATCGCGCCTCGCCAAGTTTAGAATTATAACACCAAAGAAAAATAATTAGCAAAATTAATGAATTGAGTTTTGAGGGAAAAAAAAGCCCTTAAATATATAAAAATATGTTCAACTCCACCTACGATAAGATAAATGAAAATTAAAAGTATAATGACATACCATTTCTTACTTTCAAACTAGTAAATATTCAAAATGTTGACAACACTCTATAGTAATATAGGTGTGGAATAATCTCTGTATCTTGATATTAAGTGAAAAGTTTGAACTGCAGAAATTCAATCACAAAGGTTAAGAAATTATAATACATAGTTATATTTACTGCTATAAAACATTTCTAAAAAACAATAAAATTGGTAAACAGTTGTGTGGATGTTTTGGATGAGGATAACTTAATGACATACTTCTTTTTTCCATAATTTTAAGTTTGAGCATCATGAACATATAATAATCAGGGAGATAATTTTTATTATAAGGCATTGAAGGCCTACATAATCAAATTGTTTTTAAAAAATAAGTTAGCAAATTGAATCATCGGTGCTGGAAACTGTATCTTCCAGAACCTAAGTCAAATAAAAATATTATTTTGCAATACAAAAATATTATAACAAATAAATGAAAAAAATGAGTTACATATTTAGGGTTTCTACTATGCTCATGGTATGAGTACCTCACTGAGGTACCAGAAAAGATAGAGGAGGTAAAATTAACAAATAATAGATGCTCACATTTCTTGACTGAATAGCCACTTGGAGCTGCATATTGAAATGGTACAATGACTAGGGGTAATGAATAAGACACAAAATAAATATGTATGTATATATAATTTGAACTTAGAAGAGAGGAATTTTTAGTACCTTTTTATCAAAGAAAATTTACAAAACAAAGAAAAGCAGATATATTTTTGAACTGTATCAGGGGAAACACACTTAAATAGCTTTATAAAAATGTGCAAATAGTAAGGTCTATAAACCAAAATTTCTACACCCAACAAATATAAATACATGTATATGTATACATAATATATACACATATGTTATAGATATATACAAGGTACGCTATATTATATATATCAAAAATACATTCTTTTTTTTTTTTTTTTAAAAAGACATTAGTGGTTATACCAAGATTCAGCACTTGCATTAACTATTTGTCACACCTGTTGAAATTTTACAAAGACATACTCTATATAAAATAAACTTAGACAAAATACTCCCCCAAAAAGAGAAAATACGTAGTATAAGAAACATAATAAACTACGAACTAAGAAAATGCATGTGCAATTAAAATAACTGCATACTGAATATCTGTTAACAAAGTATACTCAATAAAAAGAACAGCACAAAGAAATTCTTAGTAATAGCATGAAAATAATATTACAAATGATTTAGAAACATGATCCCTGTGTTTGGATAGAGAGTAGCAGAAGGGATCTTAGTTACAGAAATTTGAAAACTATTGTTCAAATAAGAATATTGTGGTAATAACTGCAGTTGGTTCAAAGAATTAAACCAGAGTTCAAAAATTTAGAAAAATAATTTCTAGTGTTAAGAAGTACAATAAAGGATATACTCCAGGCACTGTGGAGCATCCCTGTAGTCTCAGCTACTTGGAAGGCTGAGTCAGGAGTCTTGCCTGTGCCCAGGAATTCAAGGCTGTAATGCCCTAAGATTAAGCCTGTTAATAGCCACTGCCCTCCAGCTTGGGCAACATATAAAGATCCCATCTTTTAAATATATGCATGTATACATATTTAATATGTATATTTATATATATTAATTTGTCACTGATATTTATGCATCAAAATATATGAAATAGTAAATTACTTTCTGTAATCAACTGTTTCATGGCAAACATTCTACATTTAGATTGAATGGAAATCTTTTACTAAGAGGGAATATATTACTATGACTCCTATATTAAAAAGCAAAATAATAACAATTGTGTTTGGCATACAATATCAAAAAATAAAAAGTAAACGGTATAATAGTAAACAAAATGTGGATAAGTATATAATGTATATGTATCAATATATAAAGTATTGTTGAAGTTGATTTCTTTTTTTCTTTTCTTTTTTTTTTTTTTTTTTTTTGAGACGGAGTCTCGCTCTGTCGCCCAGGCTGGAGTGCAGTGGCCAGATCTCAGCTCACTGCAAGCTCTGCCTCCCGGGTTCCCGCCATTCTCCTGCCTCAGCCTCCCGAGTAGCTGGGACCACAGGCGCCGCCACCTCGCCCGGCTAATTTTTTTGTGTGTGTTTTTAGTAGAGACGGGGTTTCGCCGTGTTAGCCAGGATGGTCTCGATCTCCTGACCTTGTGATCCGCCCGTCTCGGCCTCCCAAAGTGCTGGGATTACAGGCTTGAGCCACCGCGCCCGGCGTTGAAGTTGATTTCTAACACACACAAAGAAAAACAGGAAGAGATTCATCAAGGAGTTTGGGAGTGCAATATTTGTAGTAAAGGATACTCCCACATTCTGAAAATAACAACCGACATAAGTACTTTTATGACAATTACTTGGGATATATTTTTAAAAGGAGATTGATATCTCGTTCACCTACTAATTTCTGACTAAGGAGTGAATTTAATGAGCTGCACAATGTAGCCCTGGTTAGAACCACATGGGTGGAAGAAAATTAGAGCAGTCTTAAGGTTGGGGTGGGATTGGGAACGGCTTTTTCCCAGCAGTAAATGTCCTGCAATCTTACCACTTGGGAATAACAAAGACGTGTCTTTCCCTTTGCGAAGTGCTTGCTCTTGAGCCATTTTGGTAAGTCAGAGAGGAATTCACTGGGACAGAAGACACTAGCAGCAGATTCTAAAATTCCTTGTGGCAGAATTTGAGGTGGAGGAAGAGGTTCGTTTGGTGACAGATGCTCAACTTTAATTGTGTTACTTTGAAGCCCCACAGTCTTTCTTAATTAAAAATGCATGTGCCCACAAGAGAGCCAAAACTACCAGTGTTCAATACCCATAGTGAATAGAAGCCAAAGTAAACCAGAATATTAGTAATAACCAAGAATTTCCACACCACGGAAAGTTTACTAAATCAATGTTTGCCTTGTTTTTGTTTAATCTTTTTCTCCTCCAAACTTTTCATGAGAACGGTAAAACCTAGAAAAAGAAATCAGGAGAAATTTCTGAATCAAAATATATTACTTATCTTTGCTCCAGAAGCCTGATATAAGTAAAAGGAGGAGTAAAAATGGAAATTATACCTCTTCTTCATTGCAAATTCCTAGAGATAGTATCTTTCCTTTGCATAGGGAATGAGAAAAAAGACATTAATATAATGAAAAAGATGACCATTTAATTTTAAAATAGGAAACTAAAAGTGATAAAATTTGCCAGAAATCGTAGGGAACTACATGAGATTTTATACAGTATAAATTTAGCATTAATTAGAGAAAAAGTATCATATCCTATTTGCACTCTTGAGTTGAATCTAAACTTGCACTGGCACTGCCTATCGATAAATATAATGAAGACGATTCTGGAGTATGAAGCCTCAGGGGTGTATCTCCTTCAATCTTATGAGAAAGCAGTGACAGGAGAAGTAGCTGTTGTGCCTTTGGGATAGGGGCTAAAATCTTGCTCTCCTCCAAGATATCCCTTTAAGATATCCAAAGATATCAATATGGTTGATCACAATCTCCCCAAATAAAAACCGAATTGTCTTTGGGTTAAACACAGCTGTATCAGTAAATATGGAAAACAAATGACTAAAACTTTAACAACCATGATTTGCAAAGTCTTTGTCTCTAAAATTTTAATCAGTCAGAGATACGTGCCTTACTCCAATTTTTACTAGAACGCCTTTTTTTTTTTTTCTTCTGTATCTGGAGATAAAGCATCTCCAGATTTTTCAGTTGAGGATTTAGCATTCAGTTGCAATGTGTTTATAATCTGTGTAACATTATACAATCTATTCTTATTCTCCAAATCCTCAGCTTGTACAATTTTAAAACAAGAATAATATATTGGAAAATTCTAAATTACTTTCATCTCTTTAATTCATTGAAATTGTATGTATAATTTTATAAAGAAGAAAAAGGAGCAAATCATTTGTAAGACATTTTGACAAGCTCAAATTCCTCTTTATAAAGTTAATATATTATACTTATATTTCAGCATTAAGATTTATAAGTTAAGAAACCCATTATTTTATCTGTTTGCATTCTTGCAAAGTACCAAATTATAGAGCACTCACAGAAGAGCTTAGTCACAGTTTCATCCTATCTGTGACCCAGAACATTACAACAGCTTGTGCAGCATAAAAGGGCAAAAAAGGATAAACATCCTTTGCAATTATATAACAATAAATGAACCATAGCTGATCAGCATTATGATGAGCTGTGTCCTGAGAGAATTTATTTAGTCAGTTAGTCATTGAGAAGAGGTGCACAGAATAAATCCATTGGGCATATGGGCAGCATGTGTTCAAGGACTCCCTGCAGCATTGAGATGACACATTATTATAAAATATAATGTATCATCTCTGCTATTATCATTCTTAGGAGAAAAAATAATTCTATGTTTTTATATACAAATATTTCCTGGGAATAAAACAACACAAAAAGGTGATGTGGAAAGCTTCTAAAGATATTTTTAACTGTGAAAGGTAGTGATTTATAATAAAACTTGATAGAGAATGGTATATAATATAAAAAGACTTTTTTGTCTTCAAGTTACCAGATGCCTTATGATTTCTTAGTATCATTTATTTTCTTTATTTCATACTTAAAGTTCATACTGACAATCTAAATTAGGTGTTTTCTTTTTCACACCTAAATTCCAGAATAATATCCATTACTAAATATATTAATTTATTTTTTTCAAGAATAGTTACTTAATAGTACAGCCAAGACTTCTTTGTGTATGGGTATCATCTATATTTTTCAAATATATTATCTTTTCTTTTCTTAACATGTAAATATATAACTAATATAATCAACATTATTTAAATTAACCAATATATTGTTTTCAAAATAAATGGTTCCAGAAAAATTACTGAAATTTCCAAAGTTTCTTCCTCATTGACCAAGAAGAATGGAAGAAAGACTATGAATGTTCTTATATGTACTAGATTTTAGGAAAATCTAGCTTCTAAAAAACAAACAAACAAAAAATAGCAACAAACCAGAATGAAAACAAAAAAAATGATTTGTGAACCCAGATGTGTCTTTTGATTCTATGTCATAAAGTCATCTGTTTGATAACAGAGATCAGGCAGGCAGTGATATTACATATTAGCAAATTGTGCTATGAAGAAGCCAGCTCATACCAGCTGACTAAAGCCAGTTGCTTAACACAGCTATGAATAAATGTATTCTACATTGTTTAGGTTAAAAACAAAGATACTACTACTTTACACTCATTACTTCCTAATTCTTCTGCTAAATTTTAATATTGTCTCTGGATTCAAAGTTATTTATGTCTATTCTAGTTTTGTAGTGAAAATACTATTTAATCAGTGGTAGCACGCATCTCTTCTAACTCCAAGAGATGTGAAGTTAGTAGCTTGAAATAGGTTCACATAAAAGTATTTGCACTATGAAAATGGACAAGTTGTACAAATCAGGGTAAAATGTATGATTTTGTTAATTTGCTTTTTTTTTCAATTGACAAGGGCAGTTTTATTTTTGTTTCTTTCCAATTAGTGCATCTTTTATTTTTATCCTGGCTTATTGCATCAGTTAGAACTTCCAGTGTGATGTTGAAAAGGAATGGTGAGAGAAGATGTCCTTGCCTCAGTCCTGATCATAGCAGAAAAGCTTTGAGTTTCTCATGAAGTATGATGTTAGCTGTACTACAAAAAAGACACATAGACCAACATAACAGAATAGAAAATGTAGACATAAGGCCACACACCTGCAACCATCAGATCTTTAATAAACCTGACAAAAACAAGCCATGGGGAGAGGACTCTCTGTTCAATAAATGGTGCTGGGATAACTGGCTAGCCACATGCAGAACATTAAAATTGGACACTTTTTAAATAAAATATACAAAAAGGAATTAAAGACTTAAATGTAAAATGAAAAACTACAAAGCCCTGAAAAACAACGTATGCATTCTGGACGTAGAACTAAGCAAAGATTTCATGTTGAAGATGCCAAAAGCAAATGCAACAAAAGCAAAAGTTGACAAATGGGATCTAATTAAACTTAAGAGCTCTGCACAGCAAAATAAACTATTAATGGAGTACATAGACAACCTAAAGAATGGGAAGAAATTTTCCATCTATGTATTTGACAAAGATCTAATATTCAGTATCTATAAGTAACTTAAATAAATTTACAAGAAACAAATAACCTTACTAAAAAAAAAAATGGGCAAAGGACATGAACAGATACTTTTCAAAAGAAGATATACATGTCACCAAGAAACATATAAATAAAAAAGTTCAATATCACTGATTATTAGAGATATGCAAATCAAAATCACAATGAGATACCATCTCACATCAGTCAAAATGGCTATTATTAAGAAGTCAAAAATCACTGATCCTGTCAAGGTTGTGGAGAAAAGGGAACACTTATCCACTGTTGATCGGAATATAAATTAGTTCAACCATTGTTGAAAACAAGGGTGCAATAGCTCAAACAGCTAAAAAGAAAACTACCATTTGACCCAGTAAGTCAATTACTGGGTATATATACAAAGGGATATAAATTATTCTACCATAAAGACATAAGTCATTCCACTGTAAAGACACCTATATGTTCTTTCCAGGACTATTCACAATAGAAAAATAAATAAATCAACTTAAATATCCATTAATAACTGATTGAATTAAGACAATGTGATACATATACACCATGGAATACTACATAGAATGATGTATTGGTCCATTTTTAAATACTGCTATAAATAAATATCTGAGACTGAATAATTTATAAATAAAAGGTTTAATGGACTCACAGTTCCACATGACTAGGGAGGTCTGACAATCATGACAGAAGGTGAAGTAGGAGCAAAGGCACATCTTACATGGTGGCAGGCAAGACAGCATGTTCAGGGTACCTGTGCTTTATAAAACCATTAGATCTCTTAAGACTTGTTAACCATCATGGGAACCGCACAGGAAAGACCTGCTCTCATGATTCAGTTACCTACCACTAGGCCCCTCCCATGACGTGGGAATTCTGGAAGCTACAATTCAAGATGGGAATAGGGTGAGGATACAGCCAAACCATATCATTTTGCCCTGGCCCCTCCCAAATCTCATGTTCTCACATTTTAAAACCAATCATGCCTTCCCAGTAGTCCCCCAAAGTCTTAACTCATATCAGCATCAATTCAAAAGTCCATAGTCCAAAGCCTCACCTGAGACAAGGAAGTACCTTCCACCTATGAGCCTGGAAAATCAAAATCCAAGTTAGTTAGTTCCTAGATACAATGGGGGTACAGGAATTAGGTAAATATGCCTGTTTTGAATGGGAGACATTGTCCAAAACAATGGGGCTACAGGCCCAATGTCAATCCAAAATCCAGTGGCGCAGTCAAGCTAATGTTCCAAAATGATCTCCTTTAGGTCCATGTCTCGCATCCAGGTAACCCTGATGTAAGAGATGGGTTCCCATGGCCTTGGGCAGCTTTGCCCCTGTTTCTTTGCAGAGTCTAGCCCCACTCCTGGCTGCTTTCACAGGCTGGTGTTGAGTGTCTGTGACTTTCCCAGGTGCATGGTGCAAGCTGTCAGTGTGTATCTACCATTCTGGGGTCTGGAGGATGATGAGAGCTTCTCACAGCTTCAGTAAGCAGTGCCCCAGTAGGGACTCTGTCTGGGGCCTCCTATCCTACTTTTCCCTAGCAGAGGTTCTCTCTATGAGGATGAGGTCTCTGCCCCTGCAGCCACCTCTGCCTGAACATCCAGGCATTTCAATACATCCTCTGAAATTTAGGCAGAAGTTCCCAAACTTCAATTATTGACTTCTGTGCACCTGCAGGCCCAAAACCACATGTAAGCCACCAAGGCTTGGGGCTTGCACCCACTGAAGCAATGGCCTGATCTCTACATTAGCCCATTTTTGCAATGGCTGGCATGCGGGACATCAGGTTTCAAGACTGCACAAAACAGCAAGGTCTAGGGCCCAGCACAGGAAACAACTTTTTCCTCCTAGGCCTCCCAGCTTATGATGGGAGGGACTGCCATGAAGACTTCTGACATGCCCTGGAGACATTTTCCCCATTGTCTTGGTGATTAACATTTGACTCCTTGTTACTTATGCAAATTTCTGCATAAGTTTGAATTTCTCCTCAGAAAATGGGTTTTTCTTTTCTACGGCATCATCAGGCTGCAAATTTTCCAAACTATTTTTTCTGCTTACTTTTTAAACATACTTTCCAATTCCAAAGTGTATCTTTGTTAATGAATAAAAATGAATGATTTTAAGAGCCGCCAAGTCACCTGTTGAACATTTTGCTGCTTGGAAATTTTCTCCACCAGATGCCCTTAATCATCTCTCTCAAGTTCAAAGTTCCACAGATCTCTAGGGCAGGGGCAAAATGCTACCAATCTCTTTGCTAAAGCATAGCAAGAATCATCTTTATTTCAGTTCCCAGTAAGTTCCTCATCTTCATCTGAGACCACCTTAGCAAGACTTTATGGTCAAAACCATTCAACAAGCCTCTAGAAAGTTCCAAACTTTCCCACACCTTCCTGTCGTCTTCTGAGCCTTCCAAACTGTTCCAACCTCTGCCTGTCACCCAGTTCCAAAGTCACTTCCACATTTTTGGGGATGATAATAGCACTGCCCAACTCTACCTGTACCAATTTATTGTATTACTTTATTTTCATACTGCTATGAACAAATATGAGAAGGAGTAATTTATAAAGAAAAAGAGCTTTAATGAACGCACAGTTCCACATGGCTGGGGAGGCCTCACCATCATGGCAGAAGGCAAAGGAGGAGCAAAGGCATGTCTTACACAGCAGCAGGCAAGAGAACATGTGCAGGGGAACGGCCCTTTATAAAACCATCAGATCTCATGAGACTTATGCACTGTCATGAGGACAGCATAGGAAAACCCACCCCCATGATTCAATTACCTCCCACCAGGTCCCTCCTATGACACATGGAGATTATGCAAGTTACAATTCAAGATTTTGATGAGGAGACAGCCAAACAGTATCAAAAGGGATCATGTCTTTTGCGAGAACATTTTTATAGCTGGAGGTCATTATCTTTAGCAAACTACATCAGGAACAGAAAACCAAATGCCACATGTTCTCACTTGTAAGTAGGAGCTAGATAATGAGAACACATGGACATAAAGAGCCCAACAACAGATACTGGATCCTACTTGAGAGTTGAGGGGTGGAAGAGGGAGAGGATCAGAAAAAAATAACTATTGGGTACTAAGCTTAGTTCATGCATGATGAAATAATCTCAACAACAAATCCCCATGCCGTAAGTTTTCCTACATAACAAACACAAAAATAATATAATACAATGAAAAAAAAGTTTTGAAATTGGGTAATATGAGTCTTCCAATATTGTTCTTTGTTTTGAAGATTGTTCTTTTTTTTGAAGAGAGTTTTGATTATTTTAGGTCCTTTTGAATTTCACATACATGTTATAATCACTTTATCAATGTATATACAAAGCATGTTGGTTTTTTAATCTTAGTTTCATTTCTTTATGTTTTTGAGACCAGGTTATGAGACTGGCTAATGTGTGTATGTTTGGTAGAGATGGGGTTTCCCCATGTTGCCTAGGCTGGTTTGGAACTTCTGGCCTCCTGTGATCCACCCTCCTCAGCCTCCCAACATGCTGGCACTACAATCGTGAGCCGTTGTGCCCAGCCCTTGCTGGGATTTTGATTGAGATTTTATTGAATCTAGACTGATATGGCAGGTGTGGAGGGAATGAATTGAATGCTTTGCTGTATCTAGCATTGCCTCATTCGTTGAGGTTTTGCCAGTTTTCTAGATGTAAAATTCATTGAGGTTTTGCCAATTTTCCAGATGTAAAAAGTAATTGAAAATTTTTAGTTTGTTGTATCAATAGCTATTACATTATGATTACCACAAAACATCCATTACTGGAAAACTATTATCTTTTTCAATAAAAAGGTTACGTCTTTGACTCACGTGAATTTCTGTTATGTTACCACTATTTTATGTTACTCATTAATTTAAACAAAAAATAACCAAATTTCAGGTAAAAACTATTTTAATCAGTCAATTGCTTCTATAGATACAAAAACCTGGCAAAACGCTTGAAGAGTTTTATGTGATAATTGATTCACTATTAGGGATTTATCATAAAGAGGTTTATATAGTTTATTGTTATTTGTAAATGTGTGCTATACTTCCTTTACATCAGTAAAATTTATAATCAACTTATGTATATACACATATACTTACATTATTTTTCCGGAGAACTGGTTGTTAAACATGTATCATCAACCATTGCATAAATTAAAAAAATGAGGTAACACAGAGAAATACTACACTGAAAAAAAAAAAAAAAAAAAAAAAAACCGAGAAAATGAAGAAAACGAAAGATGAAAAAATTTTCAGGAAATTCTTTTTTTTTTCCATTTTTTAAAACTTTTATTTTAATTTCAAGGCTGTAAGTGCAGGTTTGTTACATAGGTAAACTTGTGTCATGGGGTTTGTTGTGCAGTTTATTTCATTACCCAAATATTAGGCCTAGTACTCATTACTTACTTTTCCCAATGCTCTCCATCCTCCCACCCTCCACCGTTTCAAAGGCCCCAGTGTGGGTTGTTTTCCTATATGTGTCCACTTGTTCTCATTATTTAACTCCCACTTATAAGTGAGAACATGCAGTATTTGGTTTTCTGTCTCTGCATTAGTTTGCTAAGAATAATGGCCTACAGCTCCATCCATGTCCCTACAAAGGACATGATCTCATTCTTTCATTATGGGTACATAGTACTCCATGGCATATATGTACCATATTTTCTTCATGCAGTCTATCTTTGATTGTGATTTAGGTGGATTCCATGTCTTTGCTACTGTGAATAGTGCTTCAGTGAACACATGTGTGCATGTGTCACTATAATAGAAGGATTTTTATTTCTTTGGGCACATACCCAGTAATGGGATTGCTGGGTCAAATGGTGATTCTGTCTTTAGGTCTTTGAGGAAACACCACACTGCCTTTCAAAGTAGCTGAACTAATTTACACTCCCACCAACAGTAGATAAGCATTCCTTTTTCTCCACAAGTTGCCAGCATCTATTACTTTTTGACTTTTTAATACAAGCCATTTTGACTGATGTGAGATGGTATCTCACTGTGGTTTTGATTTGCATTTCTCTAATGATCAGTGATATTAAGCTTTTTTTCATATGATTGTTGACCACATGTATGCCTTCTTTTGAAAAGTATCTGTTTACATACAACCAAATCCAAATGCCTGTCAATGATTGACTGGATAAAGAAAATGTGGTACATATACACCATGGAATACTATGCAGCCATAAAAAGGAATGAGATAATATCTTTTGCAGGGTCATGGATGTAGCTGGAAGCCATCATCCTCAGCAAACTAACACAGAAACAGAAAATCAAGCACCACATATTCTCACTCATAAGTGTGAGCTGAATATTGGGAACACATGGACACAGAGAGCAGAACACCACACACTGGGGGTAGTGGGACAAGGGGAGGGAACTTAGAGGACAGGTCAATAGTTGCAGCAAACCACCATGGAACATGTACACCTACTTAGCAAACCTGCACTTTCTGCACATGTATCCCATTTTTTTAGACGAAATAAAGAAAAACAAAAATTAAAAAAAGAAAATAACAATAAGCCTTTCAGACGACCACTGAGTTATTTCTAAATAGTTAAAATATAAATAAATAAATAAATAAATAATTAAATAGGGAAAAAAGTGTCTGTTTATGTCCTTTGCCCACTTTTTATGGGGTTGTCTTTATTTATTTTGATAAAATTTGTTTAAATTTCTTATAGATGCTGGATATTAGACCTTTGTCAGATGCATAGTTGGCAACACTTTTCTCCTATTCTTTAAGTTGTCTGTTTACTCCATTCATAGTTTCTTTTGCTGTGCAGAATCTCTTTACCTCAATTAGATCCTATTTGACAATTTTGCTTTTGTTACAATTGCCTTTGGTGTCTTCGCCCTGAATTCTTTTCCTGTACTGATGTTCTGAATGCTATTGCCTAGGTTGTCCTCTAGAGTTTATATAGTTTTGGGTTTTACATTTAAGATTATAATCCATCTTGAGTTAATTTTTGTATATGATTTAAGAAAGGGGTCCAGTTTTAACCTTCTGCATGTATCTAGCCAGCTATCTCAGCACGATTTACTGAATAGGGAATCCTTTTCCCACTGTTTGATTTTGTCAGGTTTGTCAAAGATCAGCTAGTTGTATATGTGTGGTTTTTGGGTTCTCTATTCTGTTCTACTGGTCTATGTGTCTGTTTTTGTGCTAGTACTGTGCTGTTTTGGTTACTGTAGCTCTGTAGTATACTTTGAAGTTGGGTAGAGTGATGTCTCCAGCTTTGTTCTTTTTGTTTAGGATTCCCTTGGCTATTCAGTCTCTTTTTTTTTTATTTCATACGAATTTTAAAACAGTTTTCTGTAGTTTAGTGAAGAATGTGTAAACTTACATGGAAATTAAAATGGCATGCTTCTGAATAGTACATGGGTCAGAGAATTCTCAAGAGAAATTGAAATGTTTTGAACTAAGTGAAAATAAAAATACAACTTATTTCAGTGTCTGGGATGCAGTGAAAAAAGTGATTAGAGAGAAATTTACAGCAATAACCTAAGTTTCCACCTTAGGAAACTAGAGAAAAAAGCTATTTAAGCCTAAAATGAAGAAAATAAATAAAAATTAGAGCAGAAATTAAATTAAAACCAAGAAATTAAATATGTTCTTTGAAATGATCAATTATTGTAATTAACATCTATCCAATTGAATTTTTTAAACCTATATTCTAGTTCTGTAGGTTTTTCTTCCTTTATATTTCTCGTATGTTCATGCCTATTGTTCATCTTTTTATACTAGATTTTCACTTATGTGTAGTTGCTTTAAATTTTTTGTCTTTTTCAACATTTGGGTCATTACTGACTCTGGTTTTATCAACTCTATTTTTTGATACTGTATGGTTCTTTCCTGCTTTTTAAATGTCTTGTACTTTTACTTAATATAACACATCATATTTAGAATACCAGAGACTGAAGTAAATTATATTTACCCCTAGAAATGCACCTGCTCAATTTGTTGCTGTTTTTTGTTTGTTTTGCTGTTAACATGAATGTTTGATTTTTTTTTCATCAGGAGTTGAGCTGGGTTTCGGTCTTGTTGCTATGGTTACATCCAGTGCATAACAGCTTGCATTTTCCTATGCAGTGTCTTTATATCAGGTAGTGGCTGAGGCACCAGAGGGTTTTTTTCTCAATGTTCTTGATTCATTCTTCGTTACTGGCATTAACCCTCTGATCCTGACAAAGAGATATTCTCTCTCCACACTCAGCTCATCCCTAGTGTTCTTCTGTTATTGCTTTTGATTAATTTTATCTAAGATGTTGGAGGATCAATAATTGGTTTGTATTCTCCTGCTTCAACATTAGGCTTAAGTGGGCCATGTTTGCTTGGTTCTCTAAGGCGTGTCCTTTTAAGTATCTTTTCTGTTATCCCCTAACAGAAAAAGATGCTAAGCATCTCAACATCTTAGTTAGGGGATAGAGTTCTCTTAGTCTCATTTAGTTATAGACCTTTTCTGATAGTATCTAGAAAATTAGGTTGGTGCAAAAGTAATTGCAGTTTAGAATGTTGGATTTAGAATATTGTTTTCCCTTTCCCTATACAGCAGAAATGTTATTATCATTTCCTTTACTCCCAGACAGATTTTGACCTGTCTCATGGATGGAGAGTTTTTCTGTTTCTCCTCCAGTAGCTTACAGTTTTTGTTTATCATCTCCCTGATGCTGAACATTCTCATGAAAAGCTGGGAATGAGTGAAAATTCCATTTATGTCTGCAACTCTCAGAGTTTCTATATATACATGCTAGCTATACTCACCTTTTAGCAATTTGTTATATAAAATTTAGCCAAATTCTTAGAGTTTATTACCTACTTGCGTGGTGTCCATGTCCCTTCCTTCTCTTCACTGACACAGGGTGTGCCAGTGCTTACATCCTCTCTTCTCTTAACATGCATTATTTTAGATATCAAGCTGCTTGTTTGTGTAGCAACCTGAGCTCTCTCTGATAGATTCAAGAAAAGTTATGATTTATGAAAAAGAGTTATGAATGTCACTTAGCAAAATAAAGGTTCTGGAGTTAACCAGGCCTTATCCTTCTTAGATACCAGTTTGATATCCCTTGGTAATATTCATTTTATTCATATATCTATATAAAATGAAATTACTCACCAAATTCTAAGAAATATCTTTCTAATTAATGTTCTACTTTTAGTTTATCTTTCCTAGTAATGTTTTAGTGAATCTTTAAATTGAAGTCTAGTTTACCAGCCCCATATTAAACTTTATAATTCCTGCTAACTCAAAACTAATAATCATTTTGATAATGACACAAAATTCTACTTTGGAAAATTTTAATATTTTAATATTGTTAATAATCTCAGACTAGAAAATACAGGAATCATTGAATAAAGCATACTTTAAAAAAATTTTACATCTATAAATCTTGAAGGGAATAAACTGTGGCTTGAAAAAGTGGAATGCTTATGGTCTTATGGCAGTTTCAGAAAATGCATTATATAATTAGTTACTTTTCTTCCAAAAAATATGGCACACTTTCCCTACATGTGAATGTACATAAACCATCCTATGGGAATGGGTAATGTTTTATTTTGTTTTATTAATTTAGCCCCAAATACATATAATCTGTTAGATTTTATGTCAGTACAACTGCTTTCTTCAAATTCTGTTACTGAAGACAGATTTTTAATCCTATGTATGCACCTGGAAGAGAAAGTTCAGGAAAACAATGTACTCAGAAAACAGAAATTCCCCATGTGGCCCAGGACAGCATGACCTAAACCATTTCCAACTTTATGTTTTCTTTTCCTGGGATTGTGTTCCATTCCATTGAGACTTTCTGGTGTTTGGGGGTGTATAAATTTAAGGGGTACAGGGGCAATTTTTTTACATGAATATATTGTGTAGCGGTGGAATCTTGGATTTTTGTACATCTGTCATCTGAATGCTGTACATTGTACCCACTAAGTGATTTACCACCACCCATCACTCTTCTGCCCCCTACCTTTTGGAGTCTCCAGGATCTGTCATTCCATGTTCTATGTCCATGTGCATACCTTAGCTTTACCTTCCACGTGTAAATGAGAACATTCAGTATTTGACTTCCTGAGTTGTTTCACTTAAGATAATGACCTCCAGTTCCTGTTGCTGCAAAAGAAATGAGTTCATCCTTTTATGTGGCTGAATAATATTTCAATATATACCATATTTTCTTTATCCAATTATCTATTGATGTACACTTAAGGCTGATTTCATATTTTTGCTGTTGTAAATAGTTCTGTGATAAACATATAAATGTAGATATCTTGTTGATATAATTATTTATTTTGCTTTGGTTAGATACCCAGTAATGGTACTGCTGGATCAAATAGTAGTTCTATGTTTCATTCTTGGAGAAAGCTCCATACTATTTTTCACAGAGACTGTACTAATTTACACTCCCACCAACAATGTGTAAGTGTTCTCTTTTCTTTGCATCTTTGCCAACATTTGTTGTTTTTGACTTTTTAGTAATAGCCATTCTGACTAGCGTAAGATGACATTCATGATGTTGAATACTTTTTTTCATATACTTGTTGGCCATTTCTATGTTGTCTTTTGAAAAGTATCTATTCATGTGCTTTGCCCGTCTTTTTTATTGAGGCTATTTGCTTGTTTTTGTTGTTGAGTTCTTTGAGTTCCTTAATCAGAATTAGCACATTGGACTTCTTCTGGTTTTCCATCAGGACAGTGCTCCAGTCCTCTTATGCTCCAGGCGTTTGTTGAAAAAGATGAAAATAATATAAAGAACAGCATTTAATCAGGAGATAATACTGTAAATGTTTATATGTCTCCCTTTTCTTCATGGTCATGGCCCAAATATGTTTTATTTTCAGGGTAGAGGAAGAGTAGGTAATCTTGAGCTTTTGCTAGGAGTTAAATCTAACATATAAATCCTACAGAAAAAAAAATGAAGCAGGAAAAGATATTTTAATACAATGGGATAGAATGATGGGGAATTGCATTTCTACTTCTATGAAGCCAAAACTGAGAGTCCTTATATAAAATCAATGTAAATGCTGTTCTAAAATGATATGGGGGAAAACATAAATGGGATACTCATTGTAAAATAATTTTACCTTTAATGTATTCCAAGGATTTCTTCAAAATCTGATTTTGAAATAGTTTCTACTATCATTTTAAAATTAACTATTTACCCAAGGGCAGATTTTTTTAAAGTAGGCTTTTTTTTTTTTTTTTTTTTTCCCCAAAGGAATGCTCAGAATACTAGTTATGGCAAAAACACAGTAAAAATAATCTTTTCATGGTGAATTCATTCCAGATGACATCTCAGGTTACACCAAATCAACATAGGATAGAAAAGCGCGCGCGCGCACACACACACCCACACCCACACACACACACACACACACAAGATTGTTGGATCTTTAAAATAAAAATCTAACCCAAAGAATGCTATTTAACTTTTCCATTTAGAAGAAAAGTGCATCTTGCTGCCAGTACTCATTTAATTTTACATAAACATACTATTTGAGGCTGAAGCAAAACTGACTGATTTTCAGTGTAAATATATACATTATATATATAAACTGTTATTGGAGTTATTTGTGAGCAGACCATCAGAATTGTCTAAATCATCAGAATCATCTATTCTAGAAAAATCGGATACATCAAATAAATCTTTGGCCAATGACTGCTCCAGAAGGATATTAACATCACACGTAAAATGCCACATTTTCTAGGATTTGACATTTTCAGTGACCAAAAATTACTGTATTTTGTAAATGGAAATACTACTACTAAAAGCAGAATGCTATAAATAGAATGATGTCTTTTGTTTCCAAAGTCAATATACTAGAGTGATGCGAAAAAATAAGTAAATAAAATCCAGATATTTCATGGCAAAGTTATCTCAGGATAAATGCTGCAGCTGCAACTGCCACCAGCGAGTATTCTTGAGGCAAATGGGAAAAGGGTTAAACCTTGTATTTTTGTAAGCATTTTTTTAAGGATTGGAGCAAAGTACACTATGATAGGCAGAATTATGCCACTTCTTCCCCAGAGCTGTTCATGCCTTATTCACCTAAACCTGTGAATACATCGCATCATGGGGGGGGAAAAAAAAAAAGCTTCCCAGATAACAGGAATCTTATAATGGGAGATTGGCCTGGATAATCCAGGTAAGCCCAATCTAAGTACATCAGCCCTTAAAACAGAGAACTTTCTCCTACCTGTAGCAGAAGAGATTCAGCAGTGAGGAGAGCCAGAATCAAGTCATGATGACTCAATGCAATATTGCTGATTTGAAGACAAAGCGGACAACGTGGAGATACTTACCTGATAGCCAAAAAACAAACAAAAACTGGGTTTTCAACCCTATAATTCAGGGTTCCCTAACCCCCAGGCCACAGACCAGTACCAGTCCATGACCAGTTAGGAACCGAGTGACTGAGAAGGAAGTGAGCGGAGGGCAAGCCAATGTCACCGCCTGAGCTCCACCTCCTGTCAGATCAGCAGCAGCATTAAATTCTCATAGGAGCGAGAACCCTATAGTGAACTGTGCATACAAAGGATCTAGGTTGCACACTCCTTATGTGAATCTAATGACTGATTATCGTCACTGTCTCCCATCACTCCAACATGGGACCATCTGGTTGCAGGACCACAAGCTCAGGGCACCCACTGATTCCACATTATGATGAGTTTTATAATTATTTCATTGTATATTACAATGTAACAATAATAGAAATGAAGTGCACAATAAATGTAGTGCGTCTGAATCACGCTGAAACCATCTCCTTGCCCCCAGTCCATGGAAACATTGTCTTCCAAAAAACCAGTCTCTGGTGCCAAAATGTCGGGGACTGCTGGAAGGCACTGAATTCTGCCAAGAGCCTGAATGAGCCTAGAAACAGATTCTCCCTGAAAGCTTCAAAGTAATAGCACAGGAGCATAACCTATATTGATTTTGGTCTTCAGAAACCAAGAGCAAATGAGCCAGTCCAGCCCAAATGAACTTCTCACCTTTAGAACCATGAGATAGTAAATTTGTGTTGCCTTAATGGGCTGCATGTGTGGGAATCTGTTACAGCAGCAAAGAGAAAGCTAATACATTCACTTTAATAATCGCAAATTACAGAGTGAAATATAATTCTACAGACAGCAAAACCATATTTGTTGAAAAGCTCAATGATGCAATTTTGATGTTTTGTTTTAGAACAGCAAATATACCGCTGTATAACATATGAGTGTATGTGTGTGTGTGTGTGTGTGTGTATATATAATGTGTGTGTATGTGTAAATATTTGAATATAATAGATAGACTTGGGCTAAATCCCTGTCTTGATATGATATTACTCTGCTTATTTCAAATCGCTTTGCAGAAATTGGGAAGCAGTGGTTTCATGTTCTATGTGAGGTAACATTTATTCACATGAGAACTGCATGTGTTTATATGCTTATACCAATACAAAAATTTAACCAAAGTCAGAAAGAATCGAGCTTTTAATATATTTAAAGTGGGATAAATCAAATATTTTCTGTAAAATTTAAAATATGAACTTTTTTTACATTGATATGGTTTATAATGATTTATTTTTTACTTAAGATGATCTTCATGTATATTTAATTTGAAGTAATATATTCAAATTAAAGCTTTTGAATTGAAACACATGACACATACCTTTAGAGAAGAATGGCTTTTAGTTTTTCTCTTATTTAGAGTAGTGGAAAGCTGAGAAACACAGGGGAAATTTCTTTTATTTAGAGGCAGTTTTGACTAAATTAAGCAAGTGAAAGTGGTTACCTAGGCCCTTGTTCATTCTGCCTCTATTTCAAAGTTGTAAGGAGATAAAAATGTTGAGGTAAAGTAAATAGTCCAAAACGACTTTTGTTTCTTTTATTTATTTATTTTTTAGTATTCTTTGGTCTATTTGAATATTGTAAGCTGACTGTTTTACTTAATTATGCAGAGGATGATTAGATACATTAGGAAATTTATGAAAATGAATTAAGTTACAAGATTATATTTTAAATTTGTAAAACCAATTTCTATGTAAATAAGGACATATGATGTTAGGATAGGGAATGTGATAAATTTAAGGATCAGAAAAGGAGAAGTTTAAAAATGATTTTGAGTTTAGGGTGGATTTTCTGTATCTCTCAGTGTCATGTTAGATGTTAGGCCAACCTAAAACTCTTTCCCAGATACATACCTCAGGGAAAGCTAGAAGTAAAACTGCCCCCAAATTAAAAGAGGCATAAGACCTTAAGAGAAACAAAAATAAAACACAACAAATAAAAAATGCTTCAAAATTAAAAAAAGCTTATGTTTGTATACAACATATTTGTATACATATAAATCAGTATGCACTATCATGTTATTATTATTCTTAACATTAGCTATAATACCATGAAGATACAAGTGAGCAAGGAAGAATTTTAAAAAATAATCTGTGTAGCACAGTGACTCACACCTTCACTCCCAGCTACTCAGGAAGTTGAAGCTGGGGGATTCCTCGAGCCCAGGAGTTCATACCTGCAGTGAACTATGATCCTGCTACTGCCCTCCAGCCTGGGCAGCAAAGTGAGACTCCCTCTTTTAAAAAATAAGAAATCCATGTAAATGCATTGTATTGAAGAAATACTTCTTTCCTAGTATGACACAAAATTGTAGAGCACAATGTAGAATATTTGGGCGTAAAGAGAACATTTAACTGACTTTGCTTGAATTTTTATATTTTGAAAATTCTTACACCCTTGCTTAGAAGATGATGATTATTCATTAGTTTTGTCTGTCATGCTTTCATAGTTTCACTGACTTGAATTTATCGTTAGAGTGTTTGGGTTCCTTTCAACAATTTATTCTCACCAATAAACCATTTAATTTTTCTTGTAAATTGATTTAAATAAACTTAATTATGCAAAAACGAGGCTATATTTTGTAGTGATTGGTTGCATTAGCTGTCAAAAATATGATGTAGAGGCCGGGTGGGGTGGCTCACACCTGTAATCCCAGCACTTTGGGAGGCCGAGGCTGGCGGATCATGAGGTCAGGAGATCGAGACCATCCTGGCTAACAGGGTGAAACCCCGTCTCCACTAAAAATACAAAAAATTAGCTGGGCGTGGTGGCGGGTGCCTGCGGTCCCAACTACTCAGGAGGCTGAGGCAGGATAATGGTGTGAACCTGGGAGGCAGAGCTTGTAGTGAGCCGAGATCACACCACTGCACTCCAGCCTAGGCAACAGAGACAGACTCCATCTCAAAATATATATATATATGAAGTGGAAAATATTAGCTACTCTACTCCACAACCTCAATACCAGATTATATGAAATTAAGTCTGATGCCAAATTCTGCACCTCATAGAGATATTTATTATATATAACTTGACAGTCACAAAACATTTCATAAGATATATTCCGTAAACTTAGTGAAACCCCACTTGTTGTTGTAGGTGGTTTCGCCACGTGCTTTATAAATAGAACTCAAACCCCAGACCCAGCAGCATTCCCCAGGCAAGACTTTGTGTAGGAATGCCTGAAAATACTTCGGTGAATGGATCTTGATTAGAAGATGAATGACTCAGAAGACTGGAAAGTATACATTTGTTATACACTATACCCAGAATAGAAATCATGTCCTTATATACACTGCACAAATCTATGATGCTGATGCCCATACCATATCCAAATAACCAAACATGCATAAACAAGTTACTAGGGGTTTGGTCAAGGATCTAGCATGATTATACAAATAACCTACATCTGCTCCCCAATTGTACATAAAACAAGCACACTCTATCTAAACACTCATCAGTGGACAAATAACAACAACAACAACAACAACAAAGACTTTGTGTAATTGGCAGCCTGCATTCAGCAATCTCCCTGATTAATGGGAGGACAGAAGAGCCATCTGGAACACCATCCTGAAAGTGAAAAGTTAGCAGACTTTCTGAAGTCTTAGATCCTGTTCACAGGTAAGGAAGATATCTGGGTTACTTTAACTCTAAAACCTTTAGTTTCACTTTTTGGTTTACTTTTAGATTCATAAAAAGAACACACTTCAATCTTTGATCATATGTATTAGCAAGTTAGTTGTGTGTGCGTGTTTTGTTGGTTGTTGATACATTTTAAGAGTGATCTACACAGAACTCTTTATGAAATTATGCAAATTCATCAGTTTTGTCCTGTGATTTTTTTCTAACATGTTGTCAGGTTAATGACCATACCAAAGGTCATGTTGAGGTCCTGAGGGAGTGGGTAGATGAGCAGAAAGAATACTCGGGCGGGGCGTAGGCAGATGAAAGATGATTTTATTCAGCAGCAGCTGTCATCAACAGCTTTCTCTCACACTGTCTACCCTGTCTCAGCTGCTTAGTCAGGTGGCCCCCACACACAGCTGCATGGCCAGCTCTCCCCTGCCTTCAGGGTCAGCAGCTTAACTCTCTCTCTCCCTGGGCACGATCAAGCTGAGCTGTGTCCTGGCTCCCCTCTGTCTGTCTGCAAAGACAGCTCTGACTCTCTTTCTCTGGGCACCAGTACTCCTGTATAGTGTCAACAGGACAATTATACCTTTTACAGACAATAGTGGTTTAGAGCCAAGTGATGGTGTTCCCTATGTTATGGTTATGGTGGTGAGCTTCTCTATGTTAGGTCTACATGGTTATGCTGACAAGTGGAGTTATACGCTTGTACTCTAGACTCATTGAGTCACGCAGGATGTAAACATCCTACCTTGGCCTATCCTTGACCAAAGCACAGCCACGTTTTTTCACATGTTAGTTGACTACACATAAAATTAAAATTGAAAGTACCTATCACTTGCAAAATATAATACAGATTTTACTGAACTAATATTGAAGTGTTGATTTTCAAGAAGTTCAAAATTATAGTCGCTGCAAGTAATTTTCTCTTTTTTCTATTTTGTGCATTATCTCTCTATCAGTTTCAATTTTAGCTTCCCAGAAATTTAGAAATTTTTAAAGGTACAATTTGGAATTACGAAAAAAAATTCTAGCTCAAAAATAGAAAGATATATATATATATACACACACTCTTTAAAGTTTAATTAAATTGATTTTTAAATATTTCCCACATTGTATTTTATATATTTAAATGCATTTTATTATTTATTTAAAACATTGTAATTGCCTTGCCATATTATTTTTATACAACAGGAAATTAATATAAATGTGCCTAATACAGTCATTATAGTTAGATCTAAAAATAAGAGATTGGATAGTGTTAGCACTAAAATCTGTCAAGGCCACACAACAGATATTAGAAGAAATGATATCTGTCAGTCAAAAGCAAATAACAGTAAACAACCCACCAAATAATTATTTTAGGTAAATTTCTAGAAAACGTCTCTTCAAGAGACACATGTACATACTATAGGCACAGAAGCTAAGTTTTATTTGTGATAAAAACTCTCATTTCTACTTATTTTTCAATTTAAATAAGCAGAAATCAGAGACGTAACAAATTTGTGGGCACCACACAATATAATTTTCCATATGTCTTAATCAATAGGATTAAGACAGCATTTTTCACTATAAAACAATAATACAAATTACAAAATAAGTCTAAATAGTGCCTAGTAATATGCATGAATACCTTGCATGCTCAGTTTCAGTTAAAAAAAAAAAAAGACTATTTCTACCTCAGGAATTATCTTAGTTTCTAATTTAAAGTTGCTAAATACTTATTAAATTAATTTATATTTCTCCCAGGTTTTGTGGTTTATGAGGTTATGGAAGTGCTCTTAGACAGAAACAAATTATTTAAAAGAAGGCTCTTTTTTATGATGAGATACATTTGTGGTTGAAAATCATCTGACAATAATGTTATAGTCTATTATTTGTAAAGTAATAGTTTATTTTTACTTTGACCAAATTTTAAACTCAAGTATCATTATTTCAAAAAGTCTCAACTCATTTTTATAACTTTTCATCATTATCTCAAAGCTAGTAACACCACTTTGCTGGCTTACTTTCCGTAAGTTTAATTGGTTCGCCCTTATAACCAAGGTGACTCTGATCTGGAAGGTTGGCAGTTGCACCCGCAGTATTATGACCGTAAATAGATAATAGAAGTAAATACTACATTGAGTCGTTCAGAGTGCAGGAGAATCATAACCTTCTAAAATAAAAGCAATTTAAAAAGTAGAACCAATTTTGCAAGACTATTTTAGTAGCCAGCACATTTTTTTGTTTGTTTTGTTACTTCTATATTCAAGTAAAACATACAAGTAAGACAGGCGTCTCCTGTTTTCAGATTACGTGTGTGTGTGAATGTGTATGTATGTGTGTATACATGTATGTGTGTGAGTTAAATTAACTATACATTCAGTTAAAAGTTAAAATATTTTATTGCTAAACTTTGGTTTCACTGACTTCACAGTGGCTTGTAATTGCAGTCCATGTCACAGTTTAGTCAGGCACAAATAGTTTTCAAAACCCATAAAATGAATCATAAATGTAAAAGGTGATTTTATTTCAAAGTTTCAAAGTCTATTCATGTTGGAAAATGTATAGCAAAAGGTACCTATGGTAGGCAGATAATGAGATAAGGGCTTCTCAAAGATGCCTATATCCTAATCCTCAGAACCTATAAATATGTTAGGTTACAAACAAATTTAGACTGCGTATGTGATCAAGTTTGCTAATCAACTGACTTCAAATTAGAAAGATCACTCTGAAATATTTAGGTGTGCCCAGTGTAATCCCAGACTCCTAAAAAATGGAAGAGGTTGGAATGATGTGATATAAAAGGACTTGTCCCACCATTGCTTGCTTTAATGATGAAAGAAAGAGTAAAGAACCAAGGAATACAGGCAGCATTTAGAAGCTGGAAAAGATAAAGAAATAGATTGACCTCTGGAGGTTTCAGAAAGCATAGCCCTTCCTATACCAGTTAGCTGGTTTATTCAACTGAGTACCTCAGCCCCTTCAATCAAGGCAGGAACTATTCTGACAAGATATTGGGACTGAGAATCAGAATTTATTATAGCATTTATGTATTATTGCTTATTGCTTTTTTAAAACAGCCAAGCACAAAATTGTTTTTGTAAGGTAAGTTAAATTTGCATATCTATGTGTTGCATCATGAGCATCTACTAGAAATGTGTAAAAGAGAAATAAGTGGGCAGGTGAGGGTTTTACCGTGATCACCCAGAAGTGAGTTGTAGACTTCATGTCTGTTTTCTCTTGTCCTGTATCCCACCACTGAAAACTGAAAATAATACATTTTTTATTTATTTTTGCAATAAAATGGCACACACTTTCATATTTTCACAAGATGATCATTATGGATTTAAAAAATCCATCATACACTATTCATTAAACCATCATACTGTATCTTTATCATGAACCCACCAAAAATATTCATAATCAATGAGTTGTAATTATTTGTCAGCATTACTTTACCCTTACACAATATTTATCTTCTGAATAATTCTAACTTATAAATATTGGAGTTGTATTTCTTACGTAATTGGTTGGTAAAACCTCCAAGTTTATTGTATTCCATGAGAGACACTGTATGGCAATTAATTGAAAACCTTACTTTGTGCCTTTTGACATTCTGACTCTTAAAGCACCCAATATTAATACACTATTACTATAATCGATGCAGTATACCAACTACCTATAGTTTTAAAATATTAATTATACAAATTAATTATACTTAGATTTTCAAAGGCAAAAAATTTTCAAGTTAATAAGAACAATTGTAGATTCCTAATAATTAGTGTTACACTAATGCATAAGGTGATATGACAATTATAGTGGTGTTATTATAAACTAAAATTTGTAGTATTAATATTGCAGTCTCTACATAGGTGACAAGGAAACAACTATAATTCATTTTAATAAGGTGCTTGTTAAATACAGCATGGTGTTTCTACGTTGAACTATGGCATAAGCTTAAGATAGAAGACAGAACAATTTGCAGATTTATCTGGTTACTTATACTTGGTCTATCCCTTTATGAAAAATATATAGAATACATTACAATTCAACTAAATTATCTCTAAAATTGGAGAAGAGGATTTGTTTATGTATGACAGTCTTACCGACCAGTGTTCTAGGGATTAAAGATGGCCAGTGTGACTGATATCAAATGATACTGTTTATATAATATGAGTCATGCTGGAATTAATGAAATATTCATAGGTAACTTGTTAATCGTGCAGAGTCTGTCTGGACACAATGTTTATTCAGGTGATAAGAAAATTGATCTTATCAACATAAGAGTTGTAAGGTATCCAAAGAGTTGTACTCATTAGAGCACAGATCTATTCATCTGATCAGCTTAAAGAATTCTGTTCATATTTTATTTCAAGAGTGATGCATGAACAAAGCTGATCCGTTTTATTATCTTAGAATTCCATTTATAGATATCTGATCATAGCTTACATATTACCTGTAAATGGAATTGGGAGAAGATATAAAATTTGGGCAATAAAGTATTATCAACTTTTTCTCACTGAGTTTGTCTTTTGCCTAACATCTGTTTTGGAATTGAGGAGCACCTGAAACCACAAAGCAATGCCTTTCACTGGCTCAAGTACAACCATATCATACATAAGAGGAAAAGAAATTACAGAATGATTCATCATCAAGCAATTCTAAGAGTAAGGCTCCTGTACTGATATCACACAAGAGGGAATCACCCCGTAGGAAAAATCTTACCACTCATTTTTGAAGTTGATTAGTGACACATAAAACTGTCTCTCTGAAGCATTTTTGGAAGGATCCAATCAGCCCTGTGAGATCACCTGTTTCTTGGTTACCATAAGAGTAATAGCTTGCAGTTGTGGGCAACAGTTGACTCAATTACTGCACACAGATCTCACTGCCTTTGAGACTGAATTAATGATTCAAAGCACCTTCTCAACATGCTTATGGAACTAATTGTCTCTAAGAAAAAGGCTTTCAGCTGTGAGTCTAACATAACTGTCAACATATTATAATAACATTTATATTGTATGACTCTCCTCTTTTATTTAGAACTAGATGGTCATCAAACAATTCATTCTGTATTCTGTGTTAGAGATTACCATGTACTTACTAAAACTTGTTTATTTTCAACCTGGGCATTTTATTCCAATCAATTTCTCACGTTCCCTTGTAGTTCAGTGTGGCCATGTAACTGGGTTTTCATCAACTGAATTGAAGCAGAAGCTCTTCCCTCCTTCACACCTGGCCCATTAAAATGTACAGTTTGTGCCTTTCAGTCTTTTTCTCTATATCTATCAGTAAAATGGAGAGGATCTATCAGAAGACCATAGGGTGTTAGCAAATGGCAGAACAACAAAAATAAGCACATCCACTGAGCAGATGCCTAGCCAAAGAAACTGCTGATACCTCTTTCTTAAATGCTGTTGAGCAGAAGGTCTTAGTGCAACACACTGAAGGTTGTGGACCAGGAAGATTAAAGAAGTTTTAGCCACTTAATCGCTGCTTGGAAAAAGCCACCCTACCAATAACTCTTCCACTGAACTGTTATGAGACGCAAATATGACTTTTGAAGGGTTAAGTCATTAAGATTTTAAAATTTATCTTTAAAAATTTGTGTAATTAATACAGAAATTGATGCTAATATTGAGGTGCTTTCTTGGCAGATTAGTACCTTTGGTTTAGTATACTGGAGGAAGCAGGCAACAGAACAAATATTTCTGGATGCAAGGATAGAGATTTTTCTTATACCTTATCAAAGGTTGGCAAAACTATGTCCTGTAATGATTTTCAAGGCAAACAATGTGTTTACTGAGGCTGTATCACTAGCAGAAATTGTTGAAAGTAATCTGAAATGTTTTAGCTACTATTGAATACTTAATCTATCATTATAATTAAACCAACTTAGGAAAGATGATTATGTTTTTCAAGTGGAGAGCAAGGAATAGAGATATTTTAAAGTCAAAGGCATTTTAGCTTGAAAAGTCTGACTGCCCTTAAATCCAAAAAGTGAAATAATCAAATGACTATAACAACAATACTTTAAAAAGACTTTGGGAAATAAAAGCTTCGTGAAACTTCTTAGAGTTAGATAAAGCAAATCAACTTTGTATCCAACTTCAGATTAAGAAAGCTCCCTTTCAGATAGTTTCAAAAAATGTCATTAAATTGATGAAAATGACATGAGAGAGAAGAAACAAAGATATATAATATACCTGGCATTTCTGGTCAGATAACGACATCTGTATGTGGTTGCTTGGTGCACAGAACTTGTGCATCAAGGAATTATAAAGGTAAGCAATCTAAAATCCTAGCTCTCTGCTCAGAAAGTTGAGAATTGATAAAAACCTTCGTAACAGTAATTATCTAACAGAAAACAGCACAAAGTCTAAATAGGGCTCAAAGGAAAGCATATTCCCCAAATTCCACTTTAGGTGAAGCCATGGAGAATAATATATAGGGAAGAACAGACTTGAGTATGGGGGTAAGGAACATCAAAGAAAGGATTTGAGATTTCCCTCAGAGAGAATATTGAAGAAACTTGCATCAACTTCTTTAAAACATACAACTTCTCAAATTTAAAACTGCTTTGGCCTGGAGACAGCGGTATGATGACTTTTCTCTCCATGTCCAAGTAAAAGTGTTTATTGTGTGTTATTTTGTCTTTGATTAGCCATCCTTGCCATTGTCTTCCTGGTAATTTAGCAGAGTCCATTGTGAGTAAATAACATATAATTTTGTTTACAGGCCTTGAACAAGAAACTGGAGTAAGACTGTCCACCTACTGGAGATTCTGAGTTTGTGTTGAATACAAAATCTAATGGAATCTTAAGTCCAAAGACATAAGGGATATTTCTTCAATTATCAGTGTAACAAATTTTATTTATTTTAAAAATTAGTTAAGTTGACAACTCTTGTTTTTGATGTGAGGGAGCAGCTGGGCCCACAGCACCTCTAGATCTTTCTGATCAGTCCTTTCAGAGCCAGGTATCAGCTGGAGGCCAATTTCTCTTTCAAGTAACCAGCATCTTGAAAGTTGTAGTTTTGGTGATGGTTTGAAAAGAACGTGGATTCTACCTTGTTCTCACTTGTTTCAGTTTCCCATTGCTCTCCTCAACTTAATACTCATCTTTACTTCTCAACTTACTGATTGGCTGACTTCAGGACAGCAAAAGACACAGAAGAAATGACCTGCTTTTTAATAGTCAAAATAGTAATTTAAGTCAAATTCTTATAATAAATGTCATAATCAATATTATTCCTTGTAATACATTCTTTTGAGTACTAAATGATATATAAACAGGAATATGGCAGAACATGCCAAGTGTTTAAATATACTTTTCCTATTTAGCACACATCTACAGTATATATGTCATGACCCCCTTTGCAGCTGGAGTAATTAAGCATTTGAGCCAATGAAATGTATGGGGAAATCATGTATGCTAGGTACAAACACTCTCCATGTCTTCCTACAGTGGGATTAACAGAGATAGCTTGTACAAGGTGGAACCAGAAGTATGAAGAGCCTGGGCCCTTGAGTAATCACACTGAGAAACAGTATGACCAGGAACACCCCACTGAAATTTGACCTACGCCTGAAATATTTTTATGTTAAACCTTTGAGATTTCAAGTATCTATTAAAGCAGTTATCATTTACTTAATTCGTGGCATATCTACAGTATCTCCCTGTCTTATCTTTAGTAACTAATGTTAGAGTTATGTTGGGCAAAAGCAATTGGCATACGGGGGTTAACCTACACTCAAATAAAGTAATTACCCTCAGCTTCAAAATATCTGATCTTTTAATATTCCCATCAAATCTAGTGCTGCTCATTTCCACTGTTTCAAATTTTATTATTTTTACTAATATTTCATATTATTCTTGGTTTAAATGGTCAACACACTGTCTTTTGTCAGTAATCACATTTTATGAGAAAGTATGATAAATATATCCTCCAAATTCTCATAAAAATTACTGAGAAAGTGAGGAAAATTCAAGACCAAACCTGGCAACCTCTCTTTTTCTGCTCAGAATCAGAATACATCTTTACACTGAGATCTGAGATTGAGTGGATCTGACACTTTTTGGATGAAAGTTTTAAATTAATTGTTAAGTAGTCAAAAACACTTATTTCCAGTTGGACTTTATAATCTTACCTCTACATATGTAAAATAATATATCAAAACCTTATTTTAACAAAAAAATTGTCGAATTTGACTTTTCTTACCAATTGGCAGTACTTAAGGTGACACATTCTCATGATAGTTATAAATTATTTATTAATGTGGTATACAACTCTGCCAGACAACTTTACTTTGTTTTACTCTATGATATAATTTTTTTGTTGTTTTTAGTTAGAAAAGTAAAACAAGTATTTGCATCTTATTTTCAACTACCAAATCCTCAAAGGAGCTACTCTTCACTATCCTATCATATATCATGTCCTCACTTCACTCCATCTATGTATATTATTTTTATTTCCTTGTATTGATTATTTTATAGCACCTTTTAAAATATGAAATATATTAAGTATATTTACTTGGGTTTTCTGATCTGAATCTCCATTTACAAATTAAGCTTCTTAAAAACTGAGACTCTAGATCTTTTTCTACTACTGCATAACCACTAACTAGCACATGAGATATAGTAAGTACTAATTAATTAAATTAACTGTAGATATTGTTATACAAATTCTGCATCTTTTCCACATGAATCTGGGAGATGATTTTCTTGGTATTAAATAAAGTGAGTTCTATAAGTTTTATTGTCTTCTGGGGCTAATTCAGAAGTTACTAATTATGATGGTTAATAAATATTTTTGAATTAGCATTAAATTATTTTATATATTTATATATATTTTATATATAATTTATTATATATAATAAATAATTTAATGCTTGCATTTTCCCCTAATACATTCACAATGCAGAAATGAATACACATGATATAAGATAACTTGGGGAAATAATACATCAGTATATGTGTTTTACAATATTTCACTTTTTAATTCTAGGCTAGTTTTTCTAATTACTTATTTTATTATTAGCTGAAATTAAATTACCTATGTAATTGCACTGCCCAATGTCTAATTTTAAATATTACTTCATTTATTTGATAATAAGTAAAGCATGTTAATTATCCCAAACTCAGAAATAACTTTTAAGTATTTACCACACATCCATAACTACTACTATTTTATTACATATTACAACCAGTTTTTAAATTACTTATCTATATATTACAAATACAGATTTCTGATACTATGGATTCTTCAAAACTGTTATTTTTGAAAGCTTAGTATAATCTGTCATTTAATTGTACAGTAATTAATCAAAATATATGCTCTTTTCATTATAATTTGGTTTGATTTTAACACTAATTTGATTATACAGTTATGTTGGGATACATTCTGAAAAACTTTGTATATACATTACATATGCATTTATTCAAAGTTTTTGTATACCTTCAAAAAGATATATATGTATTTAATATGTATCTATTATTGCGTATGTATATAATTTTTATGTATATCCATTTATAAGGCAATGATGTGTCATAAACATTGATATCACGTATATTATAACATAGTATTGCTTAATTCATTGACCACAAATTATATTTCTTATACAATTGCCTGGTCTGCCTGAGAATGTTTAATTTTCTACACCATAACAGACAAACAGAGAGACAAATCATGAATGAACTTCCATTCACAATTGCTTCAAAGAGAATAAAATACCTAGGAATTCAACTTACAAGAGATATAAAGGACCTCTTCAAGGAGAACTGCAAACCACTGCTCAGTGAAATAAAACAGGACACAAACAAATGGAAGAACATACCATGCTCATGGATAGGAAGAATCAATATCATGAAAATGGCCATACTGCCCAAGGTAATTTATAGATTCAATGCCATCCCCATCAAGCTACCAATGAGTTTCTTCACAGAATTGGAAAAAACTGCTTTAAAGTTCATATGGAACCAAAAAAGAGCCCGCATCTGCAAGACAATCCTAAGTCAAAAGAACAAAGCTGGAGGCATCACGGTACCTGACTTCAAACTATACTACAAGGCTATAGTAACCAAAACAGCATGGTACTGATACCAAAACAGAGATATAGACCAATGGAACAGAACAGAGTCCTCAGACATAATACCACACATCTACAGCCATCTGATCTTTGACAAACCTGAGAAAAACAAGAAATGGGGAAAAGATTCCCTATTTAATAAATGGTGCTGGGAAAATTGGCTAGCCATAAGTAGAAAGCTGAAACTGGATCCTTTCCTTACTCCTTATATGAAAATTAATTCAAGATGGATTAGAGAATTAAATGTTAGACCTAATACCATAAAAACCCTAGAAGAAAACCTAGGTAATACCATTCAGGACATAGGCATAGGCAAGGACTTCATGTCTAAAACACCAAAAGCAATGGCAACAAAAGACAAAATTGACAAATAGGATCTCATTAAACTAAAGAGCTTCTGCACAGCAAAAGAAACTACCATCAGAGTGAACAGGCAACCTACAGAATGGGAGAAAATTTTTGCAATCTACTCCTCTGACAAAGGGCTAATATCCAGAACCTACAAGGAACTCAAACAAATTTACAAGAAAAAAACAAACAACCCTATCAAAAAGTGGGCAAGGGATATGAACAGACATTTCTCAAAAGAAGACATGCATACAGCCAACAGACAGACGAAAACATGCTCGTCATCACTGGCCATCAGAGAAATGCAAATCAAAACCACAATGAGATACCATCTCACACCAGTTAGAATGGCAATCATTAAAAAGTCAGGAAACAACAGGTGCTGGAGAGGATGTGGAGAAATAGGAACACTTTTACACTGTTGGTGGGATTGTAAACTAGTTCAACCATTATGGAAAACAGTATGGGGATTCCTCAAGTATCTAGAACTAGAAGTACCATATGACCCAGCCATCCCATTACTGGGTATATACCCAAAGGATTATAAATCATGCTGCTATAAAGACACATGCACATGTATGTTTATTGCGGCACTATACACAATAGCAAAGACTTGAAATCAACCCAGATGTCCACCAGTGACAGATTGGATTAAGAAAATGTGGCACATATACACCATGGAATACTATGCAGTCATAAAAAAGGATGAGTCTGTGTCCTTTGTAGGGACATGGATGCAGCTGGAAACCATCATTCTCAGAAAACTATGGCAAGAACAGAAAACCAAACACCGCATGTTCTCACTCATAGGTGGGAACTGAACAATGAGATCACTTGGACTCGGGAAGGGGAACATCACACACCGGGGCCTATTATAGGGAGGGGGGAGGAGAGAGGGGGGAGGGATTGTATTGGGAGTTATACCTGATGTAAATGACGAGTTGATGGATGCAGCACACCAACATGGCACAAGTATACATATGTAACAAACCTGCACGTTATGCACATGTACCCTAGAACTTAAAGTAGAATAATAAAAAAGTAAAAAAAATAAAAAATAAAAAATAAATTAAAAAAATTTTCTACAATCAAATGCAGCTATTTTCTTAATTATAACATATCATTTTATTATACCATAATTAATCAAAATATATTTTATATATACTTTTTTTTTTCGGGGGACAAAGTTTTGTTCTTATTGTCCAGGCTGGAGTGCAATGGCACACTCTTGGCTCACCACAACCTCTTCCTCCCGGGTTCAAGTGATTCTCCTGGCTCAGCCTCCCGAGTAGCTGTGATTACAGGCGTGTACCACCATGCTCGGCTAATTTTCTGCATGTTGGTCAGGCTGGCCTCGAACTCCTGACCTCAAGTGATCCACCCGCCTCAGCCTCCCAGAGTACTGGGATTACAGGCATGAGTCACTGCACCCGGCCATGTTCTTTTCATTAAAATGAAAATCTTAATTTGCTTCCACTTTTATCTATTTTTAATTGAAATGATGTATATATTTATCCTGTACAACATGATGTTTTGAAATATGTATACATTGTGGAATACCAAAATTGAGCTATTTAACTCACATCTCATACTTAACCATTTTTTATGGTGAGAATACTTAAGGTCAAAACAGGAATATTGTGTTTTTTTCGCTCTATGTTCACTTCTCTGCTATCAGTGAGCTTGGATTTGCTTTTATATATACTGGCCTCTCTTAAATTCTTCTTTTTCACACTTATATTTTATATCTTTTGATAATCTTCCAATTATTTGCTAAGGAAATTTAGAGCTAAGCTAAATATATACTAATAAGATTCATGAATATAAATATTTAATACTTACCCTCTATACATAGTTTATTAATTGTAGCCGAGAGAGATCTATTCAAAAATACAATAAAACATTTTAAATAAAAACTTTAATAACAACCAATATTAAAATATTTTGGAATTTTTTTCTGTCACACCATTGATGTCAAATCACTGGTCTAGCTTTTTAGTATTTTAGGATACTAACTTATCTGATAATCAACCAAGAACATTTTTAGTGGGAAGGGGTGGTAAAATTACATGCATGACAAAGTATATATAATCATTAAAAACAGTAAATGTAGAAGATAATGCTAGTTGATAAGTATAAGTTTTAGCATTCAGACATTTTGGTCCAGGAAGCAAAATAAGTTTCAGCTATAAAAGCTGAAATATTAGTTGAGAAATACAGAGAATTAATAGCTCCAGAGGAATTATTATATTTTACAATCAGATTTAAAAAATGTTTTTCTCTTGTATTAGGCTGTTCTTGCCTTGCTATAAAGAAATACCTGAGACTGGGACATTTATTTTCAAAAAACAGGTTTAATTGACTTAGAGTTCCACAAGCTTTACAGGAAGCATGCTGCTGGCATATGCTCAGCTTCTGGAGAAGCCTTGGAGAGCTTTCAGTCATGGCGGAAATCAAAGCAGGAGCAGGTACTTCACATGCTGAAAACAGGGGCGAGGGACAGAGAGTGGGACGGTGCCACACACATTTAAATGACTAACATCTCATGACAACTTACTGTTTTGAAGACAGCACCAAGTCATGAGGGATCTGCTCATATTTGTTTTCCAAACTTTAAATATTCAGCCAAGTCAGAGAATAATGTACAATCTCTGTTCATTTTCGTCTTTATTAGTTGATTTTATCTTACTTGAGTTCATAGAGATCACCTTCAATTATTTAGATCTAAAATTGAGGTTTCAAGAGTAAGGATCAGTTTACACAACAAATTGTTTAAATATAATGATTTTTGAAATATGAAGAAAATCACACCTATGCACATTATAATAAAAAAATCTTAAAACCAAAACTTAGAGAAAATCTTGAAATATTCAATATAAAAATACATATTATGCACTGTAGAACAGAACAACACGTTAAGTAAATGCTAACTTTTTTTTTTTTTTTTTTTGAGACGGAGTCTCGCTCTGTCGCCCAGGCTGGAGTGCGGTGGCCGGATCTCAGCTCACTGCAAGCTCCGCCTCCCGGGTTTACGCCATTCTCCTGACTCAGCCTCCCGAGTAGCTGGGACTACAGGCGCCCGCCACCTCGCCCGGCTAGTTTTTTGTATTTTTTAGTAGAGATGGGGTTTCACCGGGTTAGCCAGGATGGTCTTGATCTCCTGACTTTGTGATCCGCCCGACTCGGCCTCCCAAAGTGCTGGGATTACAAGCTTGAGCCACCGCGCCCGGCCCATGCTAACTTTTCTTGAGAAATACACAAATCCAGAAGAAAATGAAACAATATATTTAATGTGTAAGGCAAAATAAAACAAATGGGACACCTCAAATATCAACTTTATCTTCAACAACAACAACAAAAAAAATCCTAAGAAATAAAGTTGAGACATAGTAGTTATGAGTGTCTGAGTAGTCTCCTCTACAACTGAACTATGCAGATAAAACAAACATAAAACTATAAAAAATAGACAAAATAATAGAAAGCCTACTACATGAAGGGCCTGGAGACTGATCACATATGAGCAGATGCTGAGGGAAATCTTGTAAGTGGATAGCGATTAAAACAGAAGAAAAAATAAAATTAAGCAAATAAAAAATAATCAAAGTCTCACAATGTTGTGTTGTGCCTACACTACAAAAAATACCTAAAGAAAAAGGACACTACATGGAAATTCAGATCATCAGGGAAGAATGCAAAATAGAAAAATTCAAAATATATTTTTAGATAAAAATTACGATTTTGAGACACTTTGAATTCCCAAAAATAATATTTAATTTAAAATAAAAATTTATAATATTATCTCACATGGATTATTATGTATATATGTGTAATACATACCTACAGCACAAAAGGTGGACAGTAATAAGACCTACACAAAGTTTCTATATTTTTATATAAAGTGGTAAAATACTGTTTATTGTAGACTGTGAAAAATGAATTATGTGTAAAGTAACCACTAAAACAAATTCTAATAGCATTCAAAACAGTTTACCTAAAAAGAGATTGAGGATAAAATGGTGGTTACTAGTGGTGTTGTGGGGCAGGGAGAAATATATGTCAAATAATACAAGGTTGCAGATATGCAGGATGAGTAATTCTAGAAATCTTATATACCACCTGATGACTATGCCTAATAACATTGTCCTGCATTTGGGACTTTTGCTAGAAGAGTAGATTTTAGGTGTAGATTTACAACAAAAAACGCTAACAATTGAGTATGTTCATTTTCTTGACTATAGCTATTATTTCACTACACATAAGGAGGTCAATATATCATATCCTTATCTATACATACAATGAAAATAATTCAAAGAGTTAACGGAAAATTTATAATTATAAGCCAGGTGTAGTGGCTCACACCTGTAATCTCAGCACTTTGGGAGGCTGAGGCAGGTGAATCACATAATGTCGGGTTTGAGACTAGCCTGGCCAACATGGTGAAACCCCGTCTCTTCTAAAAATACAAAAATTAGCCAGGTGTGGTGGTGCATACCTGTAATCCCAGCTACTGGAGAGGCTGAGGCAGGAGAATTGCTTGAACCCGGGAGGCAGAGGTTGCTGAGATGGCACCACTGCACTCCAGCCTGGGTGACAGAGCGAGACTCTGTCTCAAAAAAAAATATATATATATATATATAAAATATAAATTATATATATTTATAAATATATATGTATAGATTATAGATAATATATTTATAAAAGAAATTCAACTAGTATGTCTCCAAAAACACAGGAAAGAAATAGCACAGAAATAAAAATGAGGCACAAATAGACAATAAAAATAAAATAATAAACCCAACTACATTGATGATTAACTGTTAGCAGACAAGATATAACTAAAAAATATAAATTATTACAATAATCTGAAAGGTAAAATAAATTTAGGCAATCTTCAAGTGACACATTTTAAATATTACAGAAAGTAGTTTGAAAATAAATTCCTGTAAAATAGCATACCTAGCAATTCATGAATATAGGAAGGCTTATGTTGCTATATTAATATTACATAAAAGAGAATAAGTGTAGGCTCTAGTTGATATGGTGTACAGTAGTTAGAAGACTGTTTCAGAGATAACAAGAAATATGGCAGAAAGATAGAAGTGAAAATTCATCAGGATGAAATGAGAATCATAAATGTATATAAATGTAGTAGACCTTCAAAATATCTGAAGCAAAACTATTACAACCAAAGGATATAAACACATTTTCAATCATATTGTAGAAATAACATCTGTATCTCAGCAATCAATAGGCAATTTTAAAAAATGACATAGATTATTCTAATCACATTAACAAATGAAAAATATTATGAAACAATTTGTATAATTCATATTTATAGACATAATATCCAGCAAATATAGGAAAAAAAACTACAGTATTTTGAATATATGGGATAAAGTCAATAAGGTGGACACAATTTGAGCCCATGAAATACTCTCAAGTTTTTAAAAATACTGAATAAAAAAGTACATTTTTTACAACAATTGGAATTAAAGTACAATGACACCTTGGAAATTCAGTATGTTTGGAAATTAATAAAAATGTAGAAACCAAAGTAAGAAATTTAAATCTTATTTCTTAAAGATAAAATATACAAACACTAACAATATGAATTACATAATCTGATACCCCCATAATTACTGGATAACTTTTGTCAGACATTTAAAGAAGTGAAAATGCAATATTTCACAGAGTATTTTAAAAAATACAGAAGTAGAAAATACTACCCAACTTATTTTATGAGGCGGCCACATGATCTTGATAAGAAAACTAAGCAATAATATTACAATAATAATGATGATACATACTATTATAGACAATGTCCCTGTTGCAAGAGGCAATCTTCTATTGGCCCTGAGCATTCATACATGTTTTTACTGCTCATGCCCAAAATGTAAAGTTCTGAACACTCTCTACCAAGACCATCTCTCATTGTTGTTTGCAGGGAATAATCTCAGAGATGGGTTATATAACATCCAGATCAGATAGCAGACTAGTTTTCATTTGATATAAAACAGTGAATACTCCAAACTCCATTTACCTATAATGAACACAACCAACTGTACATGCAAACATTGATGCTGACCTCTATGCAGAGGGCATGGAGAACTGATACCAATGAACATAAAACTCTGGCTATGATTTAAAGTACATTATGCTGGGCCTAGGAGTCTTTGCCTTCTGCCAGTATTGATGAAGCTAAGATCAGCTAACTTGTTTACTTGCAAGTACCTGCGGTGCAAAATCTCAGAACCAGCACAAGTTTTCACAGTCTCTCAAGAACATACAACGATTTGTTGGCAAATCTAATTCAGGAATATATAAATATAAGCAATTGTTATTTATTTTACAAATGCAAAGTTGATTTTACATCCAAGATTATTCAGTATAATATATATTTTAGTGGAATAAAGGAGAGAATCATTAGGATAATTTAAATAGATCTAGAAACAGTTTACAAGTTCAAATAACCCTTCATGATTAAAACTTGTAGCAAACTAAGATTCAAAAGAAACCACTTTAAACTGATAGAGGACCCATTAAGCATGAAACTTAATAATAAACTTTGAAATATATTCACCTTAATAGTAGTAAGAAAGCAAGGGTACCTCAATGCCTTGAATATCTCAGAAAAATGAATGAAAGCATAAAAATGGTGAAGGAAAAATGCATTACATATATAGCTGTTTACATAGAAACCATAGGCACCACACAAAAACTACTAAAAGTGATATGTAAAAGATCAGAGGAAACAAATTTATTATAAAAAAATGTGTTAATTTTATATAAAACCAGCAAACAATTGGAAACTAAAAGGTAAAATAATTATCATAGTGATACTAAACATAAGCTAATTTGAAATAAATAAATGAAAAGTTCTGTCATGTTTCATCTATTGGAAAATCCAAAATATTTAAAGATTTTAAAATTATTTCCAAATTGATCTGTAGATGCAGTGCCATCCCATAATAATTCTAGTAACATCGTTTTTAAGCTAAAAATTGACCATTTGAATCCACAATTTATAGGTAATTTCAACGAGTAGGACTTGGTGGAAGAGGAATCAAGAAGGACATGATTAAAAACACTTTCAGTCCAGGACTGAAGATATAAATCTAGTTTGAGTTTGCAAAGTAATAATCAATGATAACTAAGTAAAGATATTAGATACCTATAACTTTTATCAGAATTTTACTGGGACATAGTTTGTGGGATGGAAAGATTTTCTTTGTGTATTTGTGCTTTGGATTTGTGTTGGTTTGATTTAGTTGGTTTGGGCTGTGTTTCACTTGATTTAACAAAACGGGCAAGAGCATACTCATATGGTCATGAAAATAATCTAATAGAGTGAAGATAAAGTTGCAAGGAAACGGACGAATCTTGTAGATACTACACACTGACGTAAGTGAAAGGTGATGGAATTCAGAAGACAAATTAAGACTCTTCCCTTTACAAGGGGGAAGTAGAGAAAAGGTCTCTATAAGAAGCAGAAGAAAGGCCATTCTTGCAGTAATTGTATTCACTTGATTATGAAAAAAAAAATCATGGTTTTCTCTTCCAGTTGTTCTTGTGTAAGCTAAGTCCCTTAATGATATTTTTAAAATCAGCACAGACTTTTGACTTAGTTTTCTAGAAACCCCAAAGATTCATGTCTACTTAAAAAAATAGTGACTTAAAACGTAGATATTGTAAATCATCCCTGCAAAAAGTATTCTATCAATTTTAGATTAAGTTCTAAATATGCAGGAGTTTGAAATTCCATTAGTAAAGTCAGTTTTGATTTTGATCTTAACACCAAACAATATTTACATTTATTATCATATTTGTATACCTTCTGTAATATAAAGAAAGAAACCTTATACCTTGTATTCTACTCCAGTTGTCTGGGGTTGGGGAAGTTCAAGGGCCCAAATCTTGAAAATATTTTTATAATTACTTTCCTGGTTTATCATATTCATCACTTATATTACAGTTAATTTTTTAAATCTTTAATATGCTCTCTACTAGAATCCATTCCTCAACACAGTGTATTAACAACTTAAATGTATTAGAGTTATTGCGTTGAATTTTAGATTAGGCCAAGGTAGGATATTTGTGAAATAGAAAATTGTCATTTTTCAGTGGTTCAAACCATCTCTAGCCCTGAGATGAATGTCAAAGTCTGAAAATTCTACTTTATTAATCTATATTTAAACAAAAAAGGAAATGGACTATTACCATACTGAATAAGAGTGTTAAATTCATATGGAGACCTATACAGTCTAAACAATCTCTTATTCATGAGATTAATATCTTTCATATAGAATATAATAGGCTGAAATATGTTCAATCATAGGCTGCTTGCCTGAGAGCAGTCATAAAAATGACCCATTCACAACTTCTAGGAACAAATTTTATGGTGGAGAATGCTTAAACTAAGTCTCTTATTCAATAAGCGATATACAGATAAGATTCAAGTTGACTGAAAGCATTGAGACTGATCCTACAATAGATGCTAAACTTAAATATAACATCAAAGAATCTCATGTGACAAAAGATCATGTTGAGAAGTAAAAGATAAGGAATACCTTTCTTTAAAGAATAAGTTGGGTAGCTGGCAAGATATCTGAATAGGAACAGCACGGTCTGTAGCTGGGACCCAGCAAAATTAACCCAGAAGGTGTATGATTTCTGCATTTCCAACTGAGGTACCTGTTTCATCTCACTGGGACTGGTTAGACAGTGGGTTCAGCTCACGGAGGCTGAGCCGAAGCAGAATCGTGTGTCACCTCAACCAGGAAGTGAAGGGTCAGGGAAATCCTTCCCCTAGGTAAAGGAAGCCATAAGGGACTGTGCCATGAGGAACGGTGCATTCCAGCCCAGATACTATGCTTTTCCCATGGTCTTCGCAACTCGCAGAACAGGAGATTCCCTTGGGTACCTATGCCACCAGGGTTTCAAGCACAAAACTGGGCTTCTGTTTGGGCAGACACTGAGCTAGCTGCTGGAGTTTTTTTTTTTTTCTTTTTTTTTTTTTTTTCCATACACCAGTGGTGCCTGGAATGTCAGCAAGACAGAACTATTCACTCGCCTGGAAAGGGAACCAAAGCCAGGGAGAGAAGTGGTCTGGCTCAGTGGATCCCACCCCCACGAAGTCCAGCAAGCTAAGATCCACTGGCTTGAAATTCTTGCTGCCAGCACAGCAGTCTGAAGTTGACCTGGGACACTCGAGCTTGGTATGGAGAGGGGTGTCCACCATTATTGAGGCTTGAGTAGGTGGTTTTCCCCTCACAGTGTAAACAAAGCCTCCGGGAAGCTCGAACTGGGCAGAGCACACTGCAGCTCAGCAAAGCCGCTGTAGCCAGACTGCCTCTCTAGATTCATCCTTTCTGGGCATGGCATCTCTGAAAGAAAGGCAGCAGCCCTAGTCAGGGCCTTATAAATAAACCGCCCATCTCCCTAGGACAGAGCACCTAGGGGAAGGGGCATCTGTGGCCGCAGCTTCAACAGACTCAAACATTCCAGCCTACCGACTCTGAAGAGAGCAGCGGATCTCCCAGCACAGCGCTGAACCTCTGCTAATGGACAGACTGCCTCCTCAAGTGGGTCCTTGGTGCCAGTGTCTCCTGACTGGAAGACACATACCAGCAGGGGTCAATAGACACCTCATACAGGAGAACTCTGGCTGGCATCTGGTAGGTGCCCCTCTGGGACAAAGGTTCCATACAAAGGACCAGGCAGCAATCTTTGCTGTTCTGCAGCCTCCGCTGGTGATACCCGGGCAAAGAGGGTTTGGAGTGGACCTCCAGCAAACTCCAGCAGACCTGCAGCAGAGGGGCTTGACTGTTAGATGGAAAACTAACAAAGAGAAAGGAATAGCATAAACAAATAGGACATCCACAGAAAAACCCCATCTGAAAGTCACGAACATCAAAGACCAAAGGTAGATAAATCCATGAAGATGAGGAAAATCCAGCACAAAAAGGCTGAAAATTCCAAAAACCAGAACGCCTCTTCTCCTCCAAAGGATCACAACTTCTCTCCAGCAAGGGAACAAAACTGGACGGAGAATGAGTTTGATGAATTGACAGAAGTATGCTTCAGAAGTTGGGTAATAAGAAACTCCTCCAAGTTAAAGAAGCATGTTCCAATCCAATACAAGGAAGCTAAGAACCTTGAAAAAAGTTAGAGGAAAGGCTAACTAGAATAACCAGTTTAGAGAAGAACATAAATGACGTGATGGAGCTGAAAAACACAGCACGAGAACTTCTTGAAGAATATACAAGTGTCAATAGCGGAATCTATCAAGCAGAAGAAAGGATATCAGAGATTGAAGATCCACTTAATGAAATAAAGCATGAAGACAATATTAGAGAAAAAAGAATGAAAAGGAACAAACAAAGCCTTCAAGAAATATGGGACTATGTGAAAAGACTAAACCCTATGTTTGATTGGTGTACCTGAAAGTGATGGGGAAAATGGAATCAAGTTGGAAAACACTCTTCAGGATATTATCCAGGAGAACTTCCCCAACCTAGCAAGACAGGCCAACATTCAAATTCAGGTAATACAGAGAACACATAATAGTCAGATTCACCAATGTTGAAATGAAGGAAAAAGTGTTAAGGGCAGCCAGAGAGAAAGGTCGTGTTACCCACAAAGGGAAGACCATCAGAGTAACAGTGGATCTGTCTCCAGAAACCTTACAAGCCAGAAGAGAGTGGGGGCCATTATTGAACATTCTTAAAGAAAATAATTTTCAACCCAGAATTTCTTATCCAGTCAAACTAAGCTTCATAAGTGAATGAGAAATAAATTCCTTTACAGATAAGCAAATGTTGAGAGATTTTTTCACCACCAGGCTTGCTTTACAAGAGCTCATAAAGAAAGCAGTAAATATGGAAATGCAAAAACATACCAAATTGTAAAGACCATCAACACTATGAAGAAACTGAGTCAACTAATGGGCAAAATAACCAGCTAGCATCATAATGACAGGATCAAATTCACACAAAACAACACTAACCTTAAATGTAAATGGGCTAAATGCCCCAATTAAAAGATACAGACTGGCAAATTGGATAGAGTCAAGACCCGTTGGTGAGCTGTATTCTGTAGACCCATCTCATGTGCAAAGACACACATAGGCTAAAAATAAAGGGATGGAGGAGGATTTACCAAGCAAATGGAAAGAAAAAAAAAAAAAAAAAAACAGTGGTTGCAATCCTAGTCTCTGATAAAACAGACTTTAAACCAACAGAGATAAAAAAAGACAAAGAAGGTCATTACTTAATGGTAAAGGGATCAAAGCAACGAAAAGAGCTAACTATCCTAAATATACATGCACCCAATACAGGAGCACCCAGATTCATAAAGCAAGTTCTTAGAGACCTACAAAGAGACTTAGACCCCCACATAATAATAGTAGGAGACTTTAACACCCCACTGTCAATATTAGACAGATCAACAAGACAGAAAATTAACAAGGATATCCAGGACTTGAACTCAGCTCTGGACCAGGTGGACCTAATAGACATCTAAAGAACTCTCCACCCTAAATCAAGAGAATATACATTTTTCTCAGCATCCCATTGCACTTATTCTAAAATCGACCACATAAATGGAAGTAAAACACTCCTCAGCAAATGAAAAAGAATGGAAATCATAACAAACACTCTGTCAGACCACAGTGCAATCAAATTAGAGCTCAGGATTAAGAAACTCACTCAAAATTGCACAATTATGTAGAAACTGAACAACCTGCTCCTGAATAACTACTGGGTAAAGAACAAAATCAAGGCAGAAATAAATAAGTTCTTTGAAACCAATGAGAACAAAGACACAACGTACCAGAATCGCTTGGACACAGCTAAAGCAGTGTTTAGAGGGAAATTTATAGCACTAAATGCCCACAGGAGAAAGTGGGAAAGATCTAAAATAAACATCCTACATCACAATTAAAATAACTAGAGAAACAAGGGCAAACAAATTCAAAAGCAAGCAGAAGACAACAAATAACTAAGATCAGAGCAGAACTGAAGGAGATAGAGACATGAAAAACAAAAAACAAAAAACAACTTCACAAAAATCAATGAATCCAGGAGCTGCTTTTTTGAAAAGATTAACAAAATAGGCAGATCGCTAGCCAGACTATAAAAGAAGAAAAGAGAGAAGAATCAAATACACATAATAAAAACTGATAAAGGGGATATCACCACTGTTCCCACAGAAATACAAACTACCATTAGAGAATACTATAAACACCACTACACAAATAAATTAGAAAATCCAGAAAAAAAATGGTTAAATTCCTGGACACATACACCCTCCCAACACTAAAACAGTAAAAAGTCAAATCCCTGAATAGACCAATAACAAGTTGTAAAATTGAGGTAGTAATATCCTACCAACCAAAAAAAACCCAAGACTAGACAGATTCACAGCCAAATTCTACCATTGGTACAAACAGGAGATGGTACCATTCCTTCTGAAACTATTCCAAACAACAGAAAAAGAGGAACTCCTCCCTAATTCATTTTATAAGTCCAGTATCATCGTGATACCAAAACCTGGCAGAGACACAACAAAAACAAAGAAAATTTCAGGTCAATATCCCTGATGAACATTGATGCAAAAATCCTCAATAAAATACTGGCAAACCGAATCCAGTGGCACATCAAAAAGCTTACCCAACATGATCAAGTTGACTACATCCCTGGGATGGAAGGCTGGTTCAACATATGCAAATCAATAAATGTAATCCATCACATAAACAGTACCAATGACAAAAACCACACGATTATCTCAATAGATGCAGGAAAGGCCTTCAAAAAAATTCAACAGCCTTTCATGCTAAAAATTCTCAATAAACTAGGTATTGATGGAATTTTTCTCAAAATAATAAGTGCCATTTATGACAAACCCAGAGCCAATATCATACTGAATGAGCAAAAGCTGAAACCATTCCCTCTGAAAACTAGCATAAGACAAGGAGGCCCTCTCTCACCACTCTTATTCAACATACTATTATAATTTCTGGCCAGGGCAATCAGGCAAGAGAAAGAAAATAGGGTATTCAAATAGGAAGAAAGGAAGTCAAATTGTTTCTGTTTGCAGATTACATGATTGTATATTTAGAAAACCACATCATCTCAGCCTAAAATCTCCTTAACCTGATAAGCAACTTCAGAAAAGTCTCAGGATAAAAAAGCAATGTGTAACAATCACAAGCATTCTTATACACCAATAATAGACAAACACAGAGCCAAATCATGAGTGAACTCCCATTCATAATTGTTACAGAAAGAATAAAATATGTAGGAAAACAACTTACCAGGGATGTGAAGGACATCTTCAAGGAGAACTACAAACCACTGTTCAAGGAAATAAGAGAGGATACAAACAAATGTAAAGACATTCCATGTTCATGGATAGGAAGAATCAATATCGTGAAAATGGCCATACTGCCCAAAGTAATTTATAGATTCAATGCTATCCCCATCAAGCTACCATTGACTTTCTTCACAGAATTAGAAAAAACAACTTTAAATTTTATACTGAACCAAAAAAAGAGCCTATAGAGTTAAGACAATCCTAAGAAAAAAGAACAAAGCTGGAGGCATCACACTACCTGACTTCAAACTATACTACAAGGGTACAGTAACCAAAACAGCACGGTACTGGTACCAAAAGAAACACATAGACCAATGGAACAGAAGTGAGGCCTCAGAAATAACCTCACGTATCTACAACCATTTGATCTTTGACAAACCTGATGAAAACAAGCAATGGGGAAAGGATTCCCTATTTAATAAATGCTGTTGGGAAAACTGGCTAGCCATATCCACAAAACTGAAACTGGACCCCTTCCTTACACTTTATACAAAAAATGAAGTCAAGATGGATTAAAGACTTAAATGTAAGACCTAAAAGCATATGAACTCTAGAAGAAAACCTAGGCAATACCATTCAGGACATAGGCATGGCCAAACACTTCATGACTAAAACATCAAAAGCAGTGGCAACAAAAGTCAAAATGATAAATGGTATCTAATTAAACTAAAGAGCTTCTGCACAGCAAAAGAAACTATTATCAGAGTGAACAGTCAACCTACAGAATGGGAGAAAATTTTTGCAATCTATCCGTCTGACAAAGAACTAATATCCAGAATCTACAAAGAACTTAAAAAAATTTACAAGAAAAAAAAACATCAAAAAGTGGGTGAAGGATATGAACAGACACTTCTCAAATAAGACATTTATGTGGCCATCAAACATGATAAAAAGCTCATCATCACTGGTAATTAGAAAAAAACAAATCAAAACTACAATGAGATACCATCTCACACCAGTTAGAATGGCGATCATTAAAAAGTCAGGAAACAACAGATGCTGGAGAGGATGTGGAGAAACAGAAATGCTTTTACACTGTTGGTGGGAGTGTAAACTAGTTCAACCATTGTGGAAGACAGTGTGGCGATTCCTCAAGGCTCTAGAACCAGAAATACCATTTGACCCAGCAATCCCATTACTGGGTTTATACCCAAAGGATTATTAATCATTGTGCTATAAAGACACATGCACACGTGTATTTATTGCAGCATTATTCACAATAGCAAAGACTTGGAACCAACACAAATGTCCATCAATGATAGACTGGATAAAGAAAATTTGACACGTATACACCATGGAATACTATGCAGCCATAAAAAAGGATTAGTTCATGTCCTTCGCAAGGACATGGATGCAGCTGGAAACCATCATTCTCAGCAAACTAACACAGGAACAGAAAACCAAACAGTGCATGTTCTCACTTATAAGTGGGAGCTGAACAATGAGAACACATGGACACGGGGAGGGGAACATCACACACTGGGGCCTGTTGTGGGGGTGGGGGGCTAGGGGAGGGATAGCATTAGGAGTAATACCTAATGTAGATGATGGGTTGATGGGTGCAGCAAACCACCATGGCATGTGTATACCTGTGTAACAAACCTGAACGTTTTGCACCTGTATCCCAGAACTTAAAGTATAATAATGAAGAAAAAAAGAACAGGTTAAAAGTATCAACTTAAGGTCACACACTGAGTAAATTGCAGAACTAGAAATAAATTCCAGACCTCCTTTTTGGTTTTCTACTTTAAGTAAGAGGCTAAAATCATTTTATAAAAAACCTATTTGTATTTTTGAATCTAGACTATTTCTGCATTTTGCGGTTATTCTACAGCAAGAATAGGTGAATTTACTGTTTTTCCCATTAATATATTTTTAGTCAAATTTGAATGTTCTCTTTTCCAGGTCTTAACCCAAATTCATTGCTGTAGAATTATCTTAGTGATAGGAAATCAATTTTAATATTGTCTCTATAGTTTTTCTTTAGTACTTCTTGAAGTTTTTGAATTTATACGTTTTGAGTATTTTCTACATGCATTTTTAAATGATATTTAAATGACAGCCTAAAATTTTGATGATATTCTTTTAGTTTAATCATTCAAGTTGAAATAATGCATATTAATTCACTAAAATGACAGGGACTCTGATATACTGGATTATGTAGATTAGTAACCAAGCAATTACACACATAATAAAAAATTAAGGAAAATGAGACATAAATGTATTTTTTATTTATTTAGACAACTATGGTTTAAATTATATATGAGATACTTCACATTATGTTAATGACTAGCTGCTAGTATACTGTGAAATAGAATTTTGAGGTTTAAATATGTAACCAAAAATCCTGTGTTAATAAATATTTTCTGAGAGTACATTGAGATGCTAGAGTTTTGTGAGAAATTAGCAAAAAACAAATGGTATATAGGTTACCTTCCATAAATAGAATTTGTTTTAAAGTGTGATGTGTCCCTCTGGCATATCTGATTTCTTTAACATTTCTGTGTCCCAGAAAAGTCTAATAAGTCTTTTGAACTGCTATTTGAAATTTTTTACTATATTTCTTTGACAACTTTGTGTGATAGAGATATGTAACATTATTTTAAAAGTTAATACAGGCCTTACAAATCAAAGTTAAAGAATTGAGATTGTTGCCTTAAAATTTATTTTATAAAAAGAGATATTTAAAAAAAGAATTCTTAGCATCATAGGATTTCCACATTATTTTAAGCCATTAGTAAGAGTCATACTAATATTAATTAACTGGTTTTGTAAGAAAATTGGGATGTCAAAATTGACTATTTTTGATTAGTAAACATATGTATATTTCAAAACACAGTTCTGAAAGTTCCACTAATGTGAAATCTAATAAACTAATAATCTGATCAATTATAGAATTAGAGGTGGAAGACATACAAATATTAATTATTTCATTTTTTTTTTTTTGCTTATGAAAGTTAGATTGATTTTGACAGTTAACCAATGGTGCCCACTGAGAATGAAAATATTTATTTATTTATTGACATATAAGGTCTTGTTCTGTTGCCCAGACTGGAGTGCAGCGATGCAATCACTGCTCACTGCAGCCTCAACTCCCCAAGTGATCCTGCCACCTCAGCCTCCAGAGTACCTGGTACTACAAGCATGTGCCAACACACTCAGCTAATTTTTGTATTTTTTTCTAGACATGAGATTTTGCCATGTTGCCACGACATATCTGGAACTCCTTGGCTCAAGCAATCCACCTGCCTTGGGCTCCCAAAGTGCTGCAATTACAGGTGTGGGCCACTACGCCTGACCAAAGATGTATTAAAATTGAAGTATTTTAGCTACAAACAGACGTGATAATTTATTTTATTTGGCATTAAAATCTCCTTTTCCAAAACCATCAATCTCCTTGCTCAAATAACGAACATGTACACATACAATTGCCCTAAAACACAAAATAAAACAGAAAATAAAGTAAAATATTTTAAGTACACAAGATAGTTTTCTTTGAGATCCCATTCAAACTTGAATTTTTTCTGCATTAGATTTTGTTTATGTGGCCCATATAAAAATTATAATTAGAACAGCTATTGTACTGTGAAATAAAGTGCATTGGGTCAGTGTCTTATTCTGTTTGGTCTGCCACAACAAAGTACCATAGACTGTGTGGCCTACACAACAAAAATTTATTTTTTACAGTTTTAGAAGTTAGAGGTCCAGAATCGAGGTGCTGACAGGTTTGGTTACTTCTAAGACTTTTCTTCTTGGTTTACAGATAGATGGCCATCTTCTTAGGTTATCCTCTCATAGCTTTTTCCTTTATACAAGCTTATGTTGGTGTAGCCTCTCCATATGTCCAAATGTCCTTCTCTTAGATGGACACCTGTCATATTGGATTAGAGTCCACCTTAAATCCTTCATTTTAATTTAATTATGTCTTTAAAGAACTTGTGTCCAAATGCAGTCACATTTCAAGTTACTGAGGGTTAGAATTTAAATATGTGAATTTGGGGAGAATGCAATTTGACCTACAGTGATAAATTAAAATATAATCAATTATATGAAATAATTTGTAAAGCAAAGAATACTGAAGAAATGTTTTGTTTTGTTTTGTTTTTTCTCCTATTTAAAAATTTACTTGTATTGAATACCTAAGCCCACAGGGGGCACTTGCTCCCTTAACTCCTTATGCGATGACAACATTGACATATTTGCCTTTCCATTTTTTTTTCTTTCTATCTCTGTAAACATGGGCAAAAAAAAAAAAAAAAAAAAAAAAAAAACCTTCAGTGAACCAAGACTGTTTTAGATTCTAGAGATAAAACTGTGAGCAAATTATATACATCCATAGGCTGCAGTGTGCTTACACTTCATGACATGCATGCTATGACATGTATTCTACAATTAAAAAAATAAAATATATTATCAATATTAAAACAGTGGCAAATGCTAATAAGAAAAATGAAGGTAAAATGCCTAAGTATAAGCTCTGACCTAGTTTAGGTACTAAGGCAATTTTTCCTAAAGAAATAACATTAAAATTGTAATCTGAATGATAAATATGAATAAATGCCATTTTCAAAATGTATAACCTAGAAGGGCTAAGGAACTGAATAAAGCACAGCTACAGTTAAGAACAGTGGGATTGGCCGGGCGCAGTGACTCACACCTTTAATCCCAGCACTTTGGGAGGCCAAGGAAGGCAGATCATGAGGTCAGGAGTTCAAGACCAACCTGATCAACATGGTGAAACCCCATCTCTACTGAAAATACAAAAGTTAGCCAGATGTCGTGTTATAGAAATTGAATCAATAATTTAAAGCTCCAAAATAGAAAGCTTCAGAAACAAATAGTTTCACTGGTAAGTTCTCACAAAAACTCAAGAAATATTATACTAATAATCTAAAATCTCTTCAGAGAACAGAAGCATAGGAAATACTTCCTAACTTACTCTAGGAGGCTAGCATTCCAAATGTCAAAATTAAACAAAAACATTACAAGAAAAAAAACCGTACAAACTAATATCTCTCATGAACATAGACACAAGTATCCTCAAGAAAACATAGAAAACATTAGAAAATAGAATCCACCAATGAGTAAAAATAATTATACACTACAGCCAAGTGGGATTTATCCCAGGTATGCAGAATTCATTGAAGATTCCAAAATCAATTAACATAATACCGCACATCAACTGATTAAAAAACAAAAATCACATGATCACACCAATAGATGTAGTTTGTTTGACAAAACTCAAAACACATTCATGATAAAAACTCTCTGTATTGAGAAATAGAGGAAAACTTCCTCAACTTGATAAAGAACATCCACAAAATACCTACAGCTAACATTATTTATAATGGCGAGATATTTTCTAATATCAAAAATAAGGAAAAGATACCACTTCTCACTCCTCCTTTCTAACATCATACTGGTAGTATTAAGTAATGCAATAAGACTAAAAAATAAAATGAAAAGGTGTACAAGTTAGATGGAAATTAATAAAACTGTCTTTGTTTCAACATGTCTAATAATTTATGTAGAAACAACTTCCTTTGTCTGAAGATGTCTAATAATCTATGTAGAAAACTTGAAAGAAAAACTTGAAAGAACAACAACAAAAAATCCTTCTGCAACTAAAAAGCATATGACAAGGTTTTGGGTGCAAGGTTAATATACCAAAGCTAATTACCTTCCTATATACCAGAGGTGAAAAGTACCAGCAGTAAGAGTGTACAATTTTTACTTGAAAACAGAAAGTATCTTTATTAACACCCTAAAAAGAAATATTTCTGTATGTATTTAACAATGTGTATACAATATTTACAATCAAAGATGATTTAAGAGCTCGTCCATATTTATGGATTGGATCACTCAATATTGTTAAGATGTCAGTTTTCCCCAATTTGATGTATAGATTCAATACAATCTCAAAATCTCATCAAGTTATTTTGTGGATATCAGCAAACTTATCCTAAAGTTAATAGAGAAAAACAAAATACCAAGAATAAACAACAGAGTGTTAAAGGAGAACAAGGTTACAGGACTAACTACCTGACTTTAAGACTTACTGTAAAATGACAGTAATCAGGACATTGTGGTAATGAAGGAATAACAGATAAACAGAGGCCCATAAATGTAGTCAACTGCTCTTTCACAAGGGAAAAAGACAATACAATGGAGCAAAAATAATCTTTTCAGCAAAAGATTCTTGCTGAAAAAAAAGCTGTTAGTGAGACAACTGGACACACACATGCAAAAAATAAATAAACCTGGACAAAGACTTTACATTTTTTACAAAAAAATTAATCAAAATGGGTCATGGACTCAAATGTAAAATAAAAACTCTAAAACTCCTGTAAGATAGCATAGGAGAAAACTTAAATGACCATGGATATGGCAAAACTTTAGTAAAACAAAGTCACAATCCATAAGGTAAATAATTGATAGAGTGGATCTTATAAAAATTTTAAAATTCTGCTTTTTGAAAGACAATGTCAATAGAATGAAAGCACAATCCAGAGACTGGAAGAATATTTTTGTAAAACACATATAAAGGACTGTTATCCATAATTTACAAAGAACTTTTAAATCCCAACAGTAGAAAACAAAGAGCATGATTAAACATTGGCCAAAGACCTTAACAGACACCTCACCAAAGAAGATATATAGATGGCAAATAAGCATATAAAAAGATGGTCCACTTCACATGTCAAGAGGAAAATGCAAATTACAAAAACAGTGAGCTACCACTATACACCCATTAGAATGTCCAAAATCCAAAACAATGACAACACATGCTTGAAAGGATATAGAAGAGATGAACTCTTATTCATTGTTGATAGAAATATGTTCACTTTGGAAATCTGGCAGTTTCTTATAAAAGTAAACATACTCATACTCATACATGATCCAGCAATTGCATTTCATGTTATTTACCTAAAGGGGTTGAAAATATGTCCATACAAAAACCAGAACACAGATGTTTATAGTAGCTTTATTCATAATTGCCAAAACATGGATGCAACTACAATGTCATTTACTAGGTGAATTCATTAGTAAACTGTGGTGCATTCAGACAATGAAATATTATTAAGTACTAAAAGTAAATGAGCTATCAAACCATGAAAAGACATGGAGGAATCTTAAATGCATATTACTAAGTGAAAGAAGTCAATCTGCAATGGCTGCATACTGTATGATGCCAACTACATGATGTTCTGGAATAGTAAAAACTATGCAGACATTTAAAAGATTACAGTTGTAAGGGGTTGGGTGTGGGGAGGGATGAATCGGTGGAGCACACAGAATTTTTAGGGCAATGATTGTATGTGATCTACATGATACTACTAAAAAGGGTGCCTGTCATTATACATTATACATTATACAGAGAATTTTTAGGGCAATGATTATATATAGTAACTACATGATACTATTAAAAAGGGTGCCTGTCATTATACATTTGTCCAAACGCAAAATGTACAACACCAAGAGTGAACCATAATGTAAACTATGGGCTTTGGCTGATTATGATATGTCAATGTCGGTTCATCAACTATAAAAATTGTGCCAGTTTGATGACAGATGTTTATGATGGAAAAGTTACATATTTGCGGAAGCAGAGTGGGTATATGGGAAATTTCTGTATCTTTTTCTTAATTTTGTTGAGAATTTAAAACTGCTCTAAAAATAAGTCATAATTTTTTTTTTTTTTTTTTTTGAGACGGAGTTTCACTCTTGTTGCCCAGGCTGGAGGGCAATGGCGCCATCTCGGCTCACCGCAACCTCCGCCTCCCGGGTTCAAGGCGATTCTCCTACCTCAGCCTTCCTGAGTAGCTGGGATCACAGGCATGCAGCACCATGCCTGGCTACTTTTGTATTTTTAGTAGAGACGGAGTTTCTCCATGTTAGTCAGGCTGGTCTTGAATTCCCGACCTCAGATTATCCGCCAGCCTCAGCCTCCCAAAGTGCTGGGATTACAGTCATGAGCCACTGTGCCTGGCCAAGTCATAAAATTTTTTAAAAACTTTATTGCATACATATTTCAGGACTATTTATGCTGCATGTGAGGTCTTAAATCATGGATTTCTTTATATGTATTATTCAGGTTTAGTTTGGCATTAAAATTTGGTAAAAATAAATAAAAAATTATTTGCAAATTGATCCTAGCTAAATTAAAAAAATGCAATAAAATGGGGGTATTTATTATTAAGTGATTTATTTTAGTATAAAAACTGGGAAAGAAGGGGATTAAGCAGCTGACCTGTCATTCATTTATTCCCAGTTAGGTGAAGAGGTACTCTCAGGGGAAAAAAAATACAGTGGTCAAGTCAAACGCTGCTGTAGATTGATAACTAGACTTCAAGGTAAACAATATTTTCTAGGAGATAGTCTCTATAAAATATTCCAACTAATATGTTCATGATTTATGATTGTTTCTCTTTTTAATTGAAGTTCAGAGGTACATGTGCAGGTTTGTTATATAAGTAAACTTGTGTCATGGGGATTTGTTCATACAGATTATTTCATCACCGAGGTATTAACCCTAGTACTCATCAGTTATTTTTCCTGATCCTCTCCCTGCTCCCACCATCCACCCTCTGAATGGCCCCAGGATGTGTTTTTCTCATCTACATGTCCATGTGTTCTCATCATTTAGTTCCACTTATAAGTGAAACCATGCAGGACATGATTTTCTGTTCCTGTATTACTGTGCTAAGGATAATGGTCTCCAGCTCCATTCCTGTCCCTGCAAAGGACATGATTTCATTCTTTTTATGGCTGCATAGTATTCCATGGTGTAGATGTATTGTGATACATTTTCTTTATCCAGTCTAGCACTGACCAGCATTTAGGCTGATTCCATATCTTTGCTGTAGTGAATAGTGCTGCAATGAACATATGCATGCATGTGTCTTTATAACAGAAAGATTTATATACCTTTGGGTATATACCCAGTAATGGGATTGCTGAGATTAATGGTATTTCTGTCTTTAAGTCTCAGAAGAATCACCACACTGTCTTCCACAATGGTTGAACTAATATACTCTCTGACCAACAGTGGATAAGCATTCCTTTTTCCCCACAACCTGCATCTATTATTTTGACTTTTTAATAATAGCCATTCTCACTGGTGTGAGATGGCATCTCATTGTTGCTCTGATTTGTATTTCTCGAATGATCAGTGATGTTGAGCTTTTATTTATATTATTGTTGGCCACATGTTGTCTTCTTTTAAGAAGTGTCTGTTCATGTCCTTTGCCCAATTTTAAATGGGGGTTTCTGTTTTGGGTTTCAAATTTAAATTCCTTATAGATGCTGCATATTAGACCTTTGTCAAGTGCATTATGTGCAAACGGCAGAAATATTTTCTACCATTCTGTAGGATGTCTGCTCATTCTGTTGATAGTTTGCTTTGCTGTGCAGGAGCTCTTTAGTTTAATTAGATCTCATTTGTCAGTTTTTGCTTTTGTTGCAATTGCTTCTGGCATCCTTGTCATGATTTCTTTCCCATTTCTATTTCCAGAATGGTATTTCCTAGGTTGTTTTCCAGAGTGATTTTTTAGTTTTCGGTTTTACATTTAAACCTTTAATTCATTTTGAGTTAATTTTTGTATATGATGTAACAAAGGTGTCCAGTTTTAATCTTCTGCATATAGCTAGCCAGTTATCCCAGCACCATATATTGAATAGAGAAACGTTTCCATACTGCTTGATTTTGTCAAGTTTGTCAAAGATCAGATAGTTGTAGGTATGCAGTTTTATTTCTGGGTTCTCTATTCTGTTCCATTGGTATATGTGTCTAATTTGCAAACAGCAGTACCATGCTGTTTAGGTTACTGTAGCCATGTAGTATAAAGTCGGGAAGCATGATGCCTCCAGCTTTGTTCTTTTAGCTTAGGATTGGCTTGGCTATTTGGGCTCATTTTTTGTTCCATAAAAACTTTAAAATAGTTTTCTCTTGTTTAGTGAAGAATGGTTTAATAGGAATAACATTAAATCTATAAATGTTAATAATATCTGAACACTAAGGCCATTTTAATAATATTGATTCTTCCTATCCATGAGCATGGATATTTTCTTCCATTTGTTTGTGTCATCCCTGATTTTGTTGAGCAGTAGTTTGTAGTACTCCTTGCAGAGGTCTTTTACCTCCCAAGTTAGCTGTGTTCCCAGGTACTTTATTCTTTTTGTGGCCATTGTACATGGTAGTATGTTCCTGATTTGACTCTTGGCTTGACTGTTGGTGTATAGGAATGTTAGTGGCTTTTGCACATTGATTTTGTATCCCAAGACTTTGCTGAAGTTGTTTATCAGCCTAAGGAGCTTTTAAGCTGAGACTATGGGATTTTCTAGATATAGAATCATGTCTTCTGGAAATTGGGATAGTTTAACTTCTTCTCTTCCTATCTGGATACTCTTTATTTCTTTCTCTTGCCTGATTGTCCTGGCCAGGACTCCAGTTCTATGGTGAATACAAGTGGTGAGAGAGGGTATTCTTGCCTTGGGCCAGTTTTCCTGTTTCTCACAAATAGACCTGTGATCTACAGATTTATGATGCACATTTCTACAGCAAATGTTATGTAACTAGTCAATTTTCTGTGTTGAAAATGAGAGGTCTTATTACATAAATTTTCCTGCTGTCTGAGTTGATTCAGGATCTCATTAAAAACTTTGCTTATTGTTCCTTCCCACAGAACACATATCCAGTACAGGAAGGAAGGAGACATCTGAGACATGCCAGACCTCTCTTCTTTTCCTGTGGGTATTTGTTTTTTGAAATCTTGAAATTAATAATCAAATTTTACTTTGGTAAAATTGTTCATTTGTGTGGATTTGATTTGTCAAACTAGTCTTTTAACTGGTTTTAGCTCAACATACATAAACACAAGAAAACACATTTATATAGTTGTGAATTCTATATCCAGTCTATGTAAATATGAAGTCTTAAATTTGCTCTTGAATTTGTTTCATATTTAATAAAATTTTTTAAGGTTTAACTTATGCATGCTGTGATCTTAAATTCAGCTTGATGAACTTTGACAAACATATACAGTGTAGAGTAAGATATAAAAAATTCTACTACCACAGAAATTTATCTTCATTTGTTTTACAGTCAAACATTATCTCTTCCAAACCAATAGCAAGGGCTGTTCTTATTTTAATTCTACCACACATTAATTAATTTTGCCTGTTCTTACACGAAAGAATGTTGAATTTTGTCCTGACAGATAAATAACTAGAGGATTACCTTGACATGGTGGAGGCTTGGCTTTTGGTTTTATAAAGAAAGCTTGTGGAGACTAGTCTTTTGTCCTACAGCAAAACCTTTGGTTTAGAGATCACTCCTAGAATATGTAATCTTTGCTTTTAACAGAGAAACCAGCGATTTTGTAACAAACCCTTCCTTTGGCTGGGATTTGAACTTCAAATTATTTTTTCTCTGCACAGGTTATGTATAAAAAGTTATATCTCAGCTGCTATTCCTTCTAGATTCCTTGGATTTGTTTCACTTGCATGAATAGTTAAAGAGTACAAAATAGAGTTGAGAAAAGTTTATGTATATACTCTTTGTGACTCTCTTCTGTTTTGAGAGAAGAAAGAGGTGGAGAATTGGGAATCTTCCCTCAATTTACGTCACTTCTGACAACCTTAAAAATTGACCTAATATTATTCCTATATCTTAATAAATGTATTATTTTCTATTTTTCCTTATACCCCAATAGTAAGGCCTATAATCTGGAAAGTGTTCTCAGGAGAGGATAGCTATATATGACACATCAGAGTTTGCTTATCTTCCTTCAATGTTGGTATCCTTATAGTTCCTTCCTGTAAGGTCTCCTTAAATAGTTATGTTTTATGTTTTATGCAGAGTTGGTTATTGTTATCAGCTCAATACATATTCAATACAAGTATCTCTGCCATGATCAAAACTCCTAAATTATGTTTCTTAGAGTTCAAAGAAAATGTGTATGCAAAATATAAAATAACACATGTGTTTAAAATATATCTGCCAAATAAATATTTTAGATTTGAAAATTTTAGGGTAACTCATTAGCTTTCTCATTTTCTTCTCTAATGAAAAAAAAATGTGAGATGTATATTTTATCCCCAAAGTCTTTACAATTTGCTTACCATGTATGATATGCATACATACCTATGGGGAAGAATTAAATAACAATAATCATAATCATAAAACAATTGTGATTACATGAAACGTGAAAGCTGTTTATGAACTTTGGAAGTGACACTATTGCCTAAATGAGGAGTCAAGGTATCAAAGGTTATTTGGGGATTATGATGTTTAAAAATTTTACCTCTAGACTCTTCAGTAAAATAACTTTTTGCTCATAGCAGGATGAGTATGTACAATTTTTTTTTAAATTCTCATTTTTATTAGTTGTTATTTTTGCCTTTATTTTCCCAGCATTGATCATATTAATGTAAACACTAAGAGCATTTGTAGACAATTATTTGATTTTTCATGAAATAATTTATATAATTTACTTTCTCTTTGCATATTTCAAAAGGCAAATCCTGATAATTTTAGGATGTTTTCATTAATGAGAGCTGACAAAGACTTAATCCTCAGGAAAATGCTGTTGTAAGAACTGAACAATAGATAAATAAATGTTAAATAAATATATTGAAATTATTATGGGTAGCATTATATTTGCAGTTTTTAAAAAACCTGAAAAAATTAAGAGTTATACTGAATAATTTCCAGCTTCTTAAAAATAAGGAGAAATAGAGGAGGCACATGGAACAGAGTACAGGGAGAACGTAACTGCAGAGACTTCTACATTCCTGTACCAGGTTTCTGGACTTTTAAACTGGGTTCGTTTAGCATGTGAATATGAGGATTCCACCAAGGACAGGGAAAGAACAATCTGAAAGGACTATGGGGAACACTTCCCAGATCCCACCAGGGATGGAATTATTTGGTATTTTCAGTAGGAGTCTAGAAAAATCTCATAATTTATGGGCCAACCGGTAGAGAAATCAGGATTTTCCCACAACAGTGATTCAACATTTTCCTTAGTCAGTGCTTCTAGGATTTTACTCAAGTATAATCTTAAATGCAAAACCCAAAAAAGATTAAACTGTTTCCAAAGAACTCAACTGCATCCCAGAACAAAGCATATATATATTTATAGGAACATTAAGATATCTAATTACCAACAAGGCAAAATTAGCAATGCATGGAATACTATCAACAATTACTGGACTTGTATTGAAGCAGGAAAAGTATCAATCAGTGGAAACGGAAACGAGAATGAAACACATGGTAGAATAAGTGAACAACTACATTCAACCAATTAGAACTATGTTCTTTATGGTCAGAAGCTTAAGGAAAGCTTGACTATGTTAGGCAGAGTCATGAAAGACATAAGACACAAGTATTCTAAAAACCAAAATATAAGGACATAGCTAAAAATACACAGTATGGAACTGATAATTTTGATATCATGCTGGTAAAGATTAGTGAATTTGAAAAGACTGTATTAGAATATATATTACATATATTCTATTATATATATATTGTATACATTATATATAATACTATATTCTTATATATATGGAAATGTGGGTGTCTTAGGGACCACTCATGATTTTGGATATTTGCAGTTTTGCAGGTATAATCATAGATATCTTCCAAGAATATTGTTATACAATATTGTCTAAATAAAAAGCAGCAAATCATGATATCTGAAGAGTATACACATTTTATATGACATAATGTTACAAATATATTTAATTAACATAGTATATATTCAAAGTAAATGATGGGAAGATATATATTTTATAAATATATTAGTTTACTAAAACTTAGGGATCACAGCTTAGGCCTTCTAGATAACAATAGCAGAAAGATGCAACAAAAAAGGCCCAGGAGTTGGTAGAATCTTTTGATACACTATCATCTACGCAAACAGAGAAATATTACTTCAGTTTTACTTTAAACTGAGTTTTGCATATTGATAGAGGATTATACTTAGCTCTCACTAGCATTAAATAGTAAATATATTTTACTGTTCACCATTTTCATAAATAGAATTTTGCCAGCAAGTGCTAATTACTTTTTAGATTTCCTGTATTGATACAATTTTATGAAAGATACTAGAATAAAATACATTCACAATTATAATTTTAAACAACATAAGCAATGCAAATTCCCAAAGTATACTCTGGATCCATTAGTGTTTCTGACAATTTCACATTATTGTTTACCATTAAAGAGCAGTATAGTAAGCACTGAGTTTAAAATAACAGACTAATTATTACAAGGTATGCAATCATCAGATAATTACGAATATTATTTGTTGTAAGTCTCTTTTGTAAATTCATTTTAAGATTTAGAGTATTGCATTTCAGAAATGTTGCTGATAATAAATGCATCATAAAAATGGATTTTGGATTAGTTTCAATTAAGATGGCATAGTTAATAATCAACATTGGCAAACCTAAATCAAAAATTGTATTATATGAGTCTCTCATTCCTGACTGATGTCAGTTAGAAACATAGAATGTTGGGTTTCTTACAAAGTTTAAAGTAAGTTTAATGAAACATTAAATAACAATTTTGTGTTCATTGTGAAATGTCTATGTTGAATGTTTTCAATAAAAAAGTATTCAGCAGAGAATATATGTACAAATACACACACTAAACATATATTCATACATATATATACACACATTCACACATATACACATATACATATATGAAATATGGTTATATCATGAAAAACAAAAACTCCTACTTATTTAGTAAGTTAATTAGAAAAACCTTTTAAATCTTGACACTGTGAGAACACTCATTTTTGGACATGACACATCAGGTGATATTTTTTAATTAGTCCCCATTATTATTTTTGGAATACTTCCATTAAAATATAGGTCTTTAACCCATCTTATTCAGGCTATCACATATGGGAATATCTAAATTTTCTTTTACATTCTACAAAAACAACAAAATAATAGTTCCAAAGCACAGTATTCATAAAACGTCTGCATTATGTAGAAGAATTCTGTTACAACACACACTTTCTGCACGATCAAGAAGAGCAGTCATTACCAGAATGTCATCCCATTTAGGAAATGCATTATAGAAATTAATAAATGCTATACAATGATCTAATTTATATTTATCAATTTATTTAATTTCTTAATTTTTATAAATTTATTGATAACTTATAAATTCATGTTGCCTATATATAGGCATATGATTATTTAAGTGCATAATTTTCAATTTTGTTTATTAAGAAGGGACCCAGAAATCTTGATAATTCTTGGATCTATCAAATAAAAATTAAGAAATTCCATTATAAATTACATATTGTATCTACACCATATTTTAAAGGGACAAACTATAAAATGGACTAGATATGAGAAAGTATATTGAGAAAACTTGAGTTTAGTTAAACTCCTAACAATTAGCACATAATTCTTGAAAAGTAGAAAACTGAATATTTGTCATATAAAATAAATATCTATATTTTGGGAAATGTGTTTCTATAGGGTCACTAAAAGAAACACTGCTGAGTTGAAGCCTAAAAATTTAGCAGAATTGAATGAGTCAGACTGTTGTTCTTTAAAACTGTCTTATTTTCAATAGAGGAGAGTTAAAAATTAATATAAAGAAATATAGAAAAAAAGAAAAAATAAACTGGTAGAAATAACTATGGAATATAACAATTTTAGAAGAAAAATACATTGATGAAAATAGCATATCAAATTCAAGTCAAACATTTGAAGATCTCTATGTTTTTATGAATACTATTCACTTTTTTTTATTATACTTTAAGTTCGTTCTAGGGTACATGTGCACAACGTGCAGGTTTGTTACATATGTGTATATGTACCATGTTGGTGTGCTGCACCCATTAACTTGTCATTTACATTAGGTATATCTCCTAATGCTATCCCTTCCCTCTCCCCTACCCCATGACAGACCCTGTTGTGTGATGTTCCCCACCCTGTGTCCAATTGTCCTCATTGTTCAATTCCCACCTATGAATGAGAACATGCGATGTTTGGTTTTCTGTCCTTCCAATAGATTGCTCAGAATGGTTTATCGTGTTTCGCTTAGTAATATTATTTTCATTTGCCAATATTAATTATTGTAAATGTTTTAAATAAAGTTAACAACCAATAGATAAATTTCTCTATTTCATTTTTATTCTATACATTATAGAGTGGCATACTGGAACTAGTTGTTATTGCCTTGCAAAACCTGATTGTTAAATGTTCAGGTATTGTGGAAGGTGAGTAACAATGGCCATAAAAATTGGCTTGGAAATTGAAAAATCATGCAAATAGTTTTGGAGCTCCCCTGCCCCAAGAGCTGTTTATTTACTATTATGTAACAGTTCACTGCTGATTACATGTATTTTAAAATAATTTTTCTGAGAGATATAGATAGATAGATATGTGCATGCATGTATATTTCATAGCATATTTCTTTAGAAATAAGAATAACACATCAGTTCATGTATATTAAAAGAGTAATCAGATTATTTATTCATTTAATATTTGAACTTCAATCTTTGTAGATCAAGTTAAGCGGGCTAAACATAGATCTTATACAGAATTATCTACTGTTTCTTAAATAATATTTGAAATTAAATTTATGTTTTAAATGCATTCAAAAACAAATTAAGAAATCGGGGCTTAGAACAAGAAACTCAGTCATCATATAAATTTATCCATCTATTAAAATTACTCTAATTTTTTTTTTTGCTTAAGTGGTTTGAAATTCATGTCAGTTTTTAACATACTGTACAATTATTTTCTTTCTAACACATCTGCATATTTTACTCCACAAAATGCATGGATTGTTTTTTATTAAAGATATTCTGTTTTTATATTTCTATTATAAATGTTAAGGGCATACCTATTTCATTTTTTTTTCTTTCAAACAATAAGTACTTACATTCTTTGCTATCATTGTATGAATAGTCTTTACTGAGAATTTGTGCAAAGTTAAAGTCTTGTAGAAGAGTACACTCCTAATTAGTGACCAAATAATCTGTCTTATTTATCAAAAGAATACTGTAGATTTTTTTCTAAAGCAATTAATGTATCTGGTGTTCTCAGTTTCTTAGAAATGGGTGTTAACACTGCATATTTTTAGAAAGTGTATAAACAAAATTATTCGATCTTTAGAAACCAAGTGGCTGAATCTGTACAGATTGTAGTCAGTACTAATCATATAGTTAATATTTAAAACGTATTACCTACAAAATGTATTTCTATTAGAAGTAAATTTATTATAAGTAAATGGATTATTCTTCCACTTAAATCCTTGTCAGTTAAAATTTATATGTCTTACCTGTTTTTCAGCAAGTATGTATACCGTTTTCATTAGTAAAATTTGTTTCTTCCAATTTAGAAGTTGCTCTGAAGATGTTGTATGCAAACAAAAACTTACACAAATTTTTTTGTTATTCTACTGAGAGCAAGAAACTCAGTCATCATATAAATGATAAGTTTAATAGATTGATCATATAAATCTATTAAATTATAAACATTTATAAGAAATTCCCGCAAAGAAGTCCCACATAGCTGGGACTACAGGCGCCTGCCACCTCGCCCGGCTAGTTTTTTGTATTTTTTAGTAGAGACGGGGTTTCACCGGATCCATTGCACTTACTGAAATAAACCAAAAATAATTGATTCAGATGTGGGTCAAGGAGTACATCAACTTATGTTGATCATATATCCAAAATCTGTAAGTTCTGCGATCTAATTTATAGCAAGGTGACTAGAGGTAACAATACTGTGTGGTATACTTAAAATGTATTAAGAAAATAGATTCTAAGTTATCTCATCACACACATAAAAAACGTATTTATCTTAGGTAATAGAAATGTTAGTTATATTGATTGTGATGGTTATTTCACAATGAAGAGGTATAGCAAATCGTCATGTTGTACACCTTAAATATCTACAATGATTTGATATATCTTATTATTATTTATCTTTGCATCAGATAATTTTTTTTTAGTAAGGAAATAAAATCCGTATACTTAATCAAATACTTACATAAGTGTTTACATAGACTGGCTATCATATATAATAAAAGAAGAGGCAAATATCCTTGCCTAGTGTGTTAGTTCCTTTTTTTTTTTTTTTTTTTTTTTTTTTTGAGACAGAGCCTTGCTCCGGCGCCCAGGCTGGAGTGCAGTGGCTGGCCGGACCTCAGCTCACCGCAAGCTCCACCTCCCGGGTTTAGGCCATTCTCCTGCCTCAGCCTCCCGCATAGCTGGGACTACAGGCGCCCGCCACCTCGCCCGGCTAGTTTTTTGTATTTTTTAGTAGAGACGGGGTTTCACCGGATTAGCCAGAATGATCTCCATCTCCTGAACTCGTGATCCGCCCCTCTCGGCCTCCCAAAGTGCTGGGATTACAGGCTTGAGTCACCGCGCCCGGTTAGTTCATATTAACGCTGCCGATAAAGACATACCCAAAACTGGGAACAAAAAGAGGTTTAATTAGACTTACAGTTCCACATGTCTTGGGGGGCCTCAGAATCATGGCGGGAGACAAAAGGCACCTCTTACTTGGTGGCAGTAAAAGAAAAATGAGAAAGAAGCGAAAGCGGAAACCCCTGATAAATCCCTCAGTTCTCGTGAGACTTGTTCACTATCACAAGAATAGCATGGGAAAGACTAGCCCCCATGACTTAGTTACCTCCCCCTGGTTTCCTCCCACAACACATGGGAATTCTGGGAGATACAATTCAAATTGCAATTTCAGTGGGCACACAGTCAAACTATATTACCTGGTATTTTCTCATCTTTTTTTTTTTTCTTTGTATATATTTGCATTTTTAATTTCCCCTGGGAAAGAAAGTAAAGTATATATGTCTACTTTCTTGCAAATAACTTAGTCTCAGATATATAAAATGTATAGAGTCATGTAGTTAGCAGAATTTCTGATCCTGGTAAAACCACATTTCATTTCTCAAACTTGTATCAATTTTACAGATGTGTAAGACTAGTTCAGTGTCCTCTAATAGGTTCACCAACAGGTCCCAAATTCACAGGTATTTAGTTGCATGTGTAATTTCTCCCTTGTAATTTATTCCAATTTTCACTAGCTTCAATGTTCTCAATTTCATAGATTTTGTACATTCATTTTTAACTTCTACCTTTTAAATGACATATTTTCAGCATTTAATAGCTTTATCAATCATCCTTGACTCTTTAATTGATGCTTTTAATAGTGAAGGACTCTCATTCTGCCCAGGTGATTTCCTGTTTAACACAACAATTAGCTTCCATTGGATTTCAAAAGAGCAATAGATGTTACTCACAATTACAAGGAATTTTATCTTTCTAGATAAAAGGTGAAAATATTTTTTACATGGCAGATTATTCATTCACTTATTGTGCTGTAATAAAGTTTGCCCTTAGTGGTTGGTGCATGCTTAGAAGACTGATAAACTAAATCCTCAATGTTTATAATCTAGGTTTGACAGGTAGGTTCTTACCTATAGAATCTGTATGCATTTTAAAAATTAATCTGTTCTTGCAAATGTTTAATAAAGTCTTTTTCATACCTCAGCTTCTAAAGTTGATGCAACTCACCTCTGACCTAGTGCTTTGCCTCTATGAACATCACAATGATTGTTAATTGTGTGGCATAGGCAGGAAAGGAAGAAAAGCAAACATAGTAGTTGTATTTTAGAATTATTAAAATCTAAAAAAAAAAAAAAAAAAAAAAACCCTCATCTTGTATGTTCATTCTGCCGCACACTTAAGGCTTATTTAGTATAATTTAATAAATTTATTATATGCAGATTTACTTATATTTGGGAAAGCATTGTTATATGTATTTAGGGGGAAAAAGAAGAAGAGAGGGAGAAATAAAAGAGAGAGAGAGAGACAGAAAGAGACTGAGACAGACAGAGAGAGAAAGAATTCAAGATACAAATTCTTTCCTCCATTGTCCTTGCAGTTTTCATTCAGGATGCTCTAATGACAAAAACCTGTGCCAAGCCACATCTCAATAAGGCAATGTTTGGAGAGTCTCACTCAAGGATCATAAGGCAAGGTAAAAAAGAATGAATTTGATGAGATGCAATAAATAGATAATTGCCACAGCACGTGGGGATTTTACATCACCTAGTGGCACAATGGCCAATATGTAGTGTAGGTTTAACAAATAACAGGCCAACTATTTCTGAACTGACATTGTTCTCAAACTACTATATCTGTGAAAGTAAGAAATGTATCAATATTGATTTAGTTAATATTTATGTAAAGCTTACCATATGCTAGGCAGGATGCTATGTGCTAAGCATACAAAGCACCTGTCCTCAAGTAACTTTCATCTCATTGGAAAAACAAGAAAAAAAAGGCTAGAGAGATAATAGCAATAGTTTCATAGGACAATGTGTCACAGAGAAATGAAGGGGAGTCTATGTTTTTGTAATAGATGACTGATGCATTAAGTCAAACTGGATGAGTGAAAATTAGTTGTGCTAAAAAAATGAGGAAAGAAAATTTCAGGCAAAGAAAAAATATGTTCTTTCTTTTCAAAAAGCCTCAGTTCCCTAATAAGTCATTGCAACATATAATTCATCTTGATTTTTTGATAATTCTATGCTTACTATTTTTGTGCATTGACAGTTAAGACCATCTGTGTGAATATTGCTGTTGTATGTGTCTTTATGCATTTTGTTGCAACAGTAACATTATAAATCAGCATAATTTACCCTTTCTACTACCAAATTGCAAATACTTCTCTGACAAGAATTTCAAATATTAAACAGCAGGTGTATATATAAGACTGAACAGGCTATTCATTGTGTTTTGATATACTTGGCTGTATTGACAAAGATAACTGCTATATGATCTTCTCAAATTTGAAGGTTACTCAGAACTGGGAAGGATAATGTCAACTTACATGCAGCTAACATTTATTCATATAGATTAAAACTGATTTATATATGTATATTTCATCTAGATGTACCATTTTAAATTCTCCTTCAAAAATGTTTTCAAGAGTATTTAATCTTGGAATAATGTGATCTGGTCTGATAATGTTTAGGGTAAGGTATTTTTGAGTTACTAGATTAGAAATAAATATACAGTTCAGTGACAAATTTATCAAGGAGAATGTTTCAGATTTCTTTATTAAAAGATACCAGGAGTAAATTTAGGCTTCCAATGACTGGTATTAAAAATATATAAGCCAATAAGCAATCTTCTCCAATTCTAATACAGTAGTAACTTTGAAAGCATCATACTGGTAAATATTGGCCTGGTCTTTTGTGAAGGGATTCTATGTAAAATATTTTAAATATTTGAGGTTTGCATGCACTAGGCCTGCTGATGCTGGCTTCTCAGGGCTTTCTCATCTACTTGACACATTGAAAACAAATACCCTAGGTATTTTATTCTCTTTGAGGCAATTGTGAATGGAAGTTCATTCATGATTTGGCTCTCTGTTTGTCTGTTACTGGTGTATAAGAATGCTTGTGATTTTTGCACATTAATTTTGTATCCTGATACTTTGCTGAAGTTGCTTATCAGCTTAAGGAGATTTTGGGCTGAGATGATGGGGTTTTCTAAATATACAATCATGTCATCTGCAAACAGGGACAATTTGACTTCTTCTTTTCCTAACTGAATATCTTTTATTTCTTTCTCTTGCCTGATTGCCCTAGCCAGAACTTCCAACACTATGTTGAATAGGAGTGGTGAGAGAGGGCATCCCTGTCTTGTGCCAGTTTTCAAAGGGAATTTTTCCAGTTTTTGCCCATTCAGTATGATATTGGCTGTGGGTTTGTCATAAATAGCTCTCATTATTTGGAGATACGTTCCATCAATACCTGGTTTATTGAGAGTTTTTAGCATGAAGGGCTGTTGAATTTTGTCAAAGGCCTTCTCTGCATCTATTGAAATAATCACGTGGTTTTTGGCTTTGGTTCAGTTTATATGCTGGATTACGGTTATTGATTTGCATATGTTGAACCAGCCTTGCATCCCCGGGATGAAGCCCACTTGATGATGGTGGATAAGCTTTTTGATATGCTGCTGGGTTCGGTTTGCCAGTATTCTATTGAGGATTTTTGCACTGATGTTCATCAGGGATATTGGTCTAAAATTCTCTTTTTTTGTTGTGTCTCTGCCAGGCTTTGGTATCAGGATGATGTTGGCCTCATAAAATGAGTTAGGGAGGATTCCCTCTTTTTCTATTGATTGGAATAGTTTCAGAAGGAATGGTACCAGCTCCTCCTTGTACCTCTGGTAGAATTCAGCTGTGAATCCATCTGGTCCTGCACTTTTTTTGGTTGGTAGGCTATTAATTATTGCCTCAATTTCAGAGCCTACTATTGGTCTATTCAGGGATTCAACTTCTTCCTGGTTTAGTCTTGGGAGAGTGTAAGTGTCCAGGAAATTATCCATTTCTTCTAGATTTTCTAGTTTATTTGCATAGAGGTGTTCATAGTATTCTCTGATTGTATTTTGTGTTTCTGTGGGGTTGGTGGTGATATCACCTTTATCATTTTTTACTGTGTCTATTTGATTCTTCTCTCTTTTCTTCTTTATTAGTCTTGCTAGTGGTCTATTAATTTTGTTGATCTTTTCAAAAAACCAGCTCCTGGATTAATTGATTTTTTTGGAGGGTTTTTGTGTCTCTATTTCCTTCAGTTCTGCTCTGATCTTAGTTATTTCTTACCTTCTGCTAGCTTTTGAACTATAGCCATCTGATCTTTGACAAACCTGAGAAAAACAAGAAATGGGGAAAGGATTCCCTATTTAATAAATGGTGCTGGGAAAATTGGCTAGCCATAAGTAAAAAGCTGAAACTGGATCCTTTCCTTACTCAGTATGCGAAAATTCATTCAAGATGGATTGGAGACTTAAATGTTAGACCTAATACCATAAAAACCCTAGAAGAAAACCTAGTTAATACCATTCAGGACATAGACATGGGCAAGGACTTCATGTCTAAAACACCAAAAGCAACGGCAACAAAAGCCAAAATTGACAAATGGGATCTACCATCAGAGTGAACAGGCAACCTACAGAATGGGAGAAAATTTTTGCAATCAACTAGTCTGACAAAGGGCTAATATCCAGAATCTACAAAGAACTCAAACAAATTTACAAGAACAAAAACAAACAACCCCATCAAAAAGTGGGCAAAGGATATGAACAGACATTTCTCAAAAGAAGACATGCATACAGCCAACAGACACATGAAAAAATGCTCATCATCACTGGCCATCAGAGAAATGCAAATCAAAACCACAATGAGATACCATCTCACACCAGTTAGAATGGCAATCATTAAAAAGTCAGGAAACAACAGGTGCTGGAGAGGATGTGGAGAAATAGGAACACTTTTACACTGTTGGTGGGACTGTAAACTAGTTCAACCATTATGGAAAACAGTATGGCGATTCCTCAA